>NC_134532.1:181050331-181195331 GCF_050624435.1 Tenrec ecaudatus | reverse complement strand
CTGGGGGGTGGAACTGACTCAACGGTTCCTTAGCACAGAACCATCTCTCGTCCCTGAATAGACACTGTTAGCAACGGGTCTACATGAGAGTAAATCGGCTCTGTGTGAGAGTCTGGAGCCTTGCCCAAGAATCCATGTCAAAGTGCCTCAGTCCAGACACAAGGCGGCATGTATTTTTGGCCTCTCCAAAGGCGTTTGCCCTAGTTTCAGCATCGCATCGCTGAGCTAGCTGCTCCTCCCACCCCTGTACACCCACGGTTCTCTGGGTGAGTAGTCCTCGTAACTCATTTTGTCTAATTGTATGTTTAATTATCGTCTGCTTCCGGCACTTGAATTTAAGCTGCTTGGGGCTATAGAGCTCCTGGACCTATCTTTAGCAGGGTGCACAATGTCTGGCTGGTGTCACACATGCTAACAGATATTTCCGTGCTCGAATCCCAGCTGTCCCGGCCTCCCATATGCTTGCTTTCTCTCAAGTCATCTTAGCCCAGCCTGGAAGGGGAGCCGCTATACGCGCTGGCAATCCTCCCGGGCCCACGTAACCAACAGCTTTCAGGGAAGCAAAGGATTTGAACGTAGGAAAGGAATCCCCTTCCCCACCTACCTAGATCGGCCCCTTACCATAACAGAAGAGACCATCTTAACTCAGGTCTTATTTCATAACCCAGGATTTGGATGGACTAATTCTAGGGGCTCTCCCGAACACTTACGTTGTTATTTAATCCAAGTCAGGCTCTCTAAAAACGAAAACATGTAAGAAGGATCCTGATGTCTGGACAACAGTCTTAGGGAATCTCAGCAGTTATAAGCTTATACCAACTTGATTCACTACCATTAGCCCTTCATTCCAAATGATTGCTTAGCTCTGGGGAGACCCCACCACTGTGAAGTTCAAATCCACACAGTCAGCAGCAGTTTTGGGGCACTGGCGATGTCAACTCACACTGTGCAATTTAGGGTCTCAGTTTGTCCCATGAGCCGGTGTCTGCGAGCCAAGATGCTAATCCTCGAACCTAACACCAGGTGGCAGATATTTGGTGCTAATATGAATATGATTCAGGGGAAAACCCCCAAACCAAACCCACTGCCATTGAGTCGATTCTGGACCATGGTGTCTAGGAGAACCACCGTCCAGGGGGTCCCAGGGCTGTCATCTTGACAGAAGCAGCCCGGCAGCTCTGTGCCCCGTGGAGCAGCTGGTGGATTCAAAACTGCTCATCTCCGGAGGATCTGCAGGCCACGGAACCCTGTATTCTCCTCCAGCCTCCGTCCGGTCCAGGAACCGGAGGGTCATATGAGTGTCTCTCACTGGGATCCAACTGCTTCTGCCCGAGAGCGACCTTACTGGACAGAGGCAACTCTTGTGCTGAGGAACCCGCTCAGGGAGCTGGAGAGGATGTTGTAAGCACCACGGACGGAGACAAGGACGGACGGAGACAAGGACGAGTCCATCTGTCTCGTTGGAAGAAGTACTTCCAGAGCACGCCTCAGGAGCAAGGAGAGCTAGACCCCCTTTCCCACGCGCTGACATGCTGTCAGGAGAGCCCAGTCCCCGGAGAATGACATCAGGCTGGGTAAGGCAGAGGGGCAGTCAAACAGATGGATCGACACAGCGGCCGCACCGACGGGCTCGGGCAGAGGAGCCATGGTAAAGATGGAGCACTACTTTGTTCTGTGGTGCTCAGGGTCGCCATGGGTTGGAACCGACTCCACGATAGCTAACAACAGCACAGGGCACAGCAGAACTACCCCGTGGGCTTCTGAGGCTGTCCATCTTTCCTGGAGCAGAAAGTCTCATCTTCCTCTCACGGAGCAGCGAGTGGTTTTGAACTGCTGACCTTGTGGAGAGAGCAGCCCAACTTGTAACCCACTAGACCAATAGGGGCTCCTTTCATATGAGTATAAGAAGTCTCATTTAAAAAAGACAACCCTGAAAATGTCTTAGATGATGAAGTGATTCCTAAAAATGTGTGAGCTCAGAGCCTTTGATCACTAATGTATGTACTGAATCTATCCTCTGCTTGGGTCATGGGAGGACATCAGGCCACAGAGGCCCAGGAGTCAGGAGTTTCCAGTCTAAGGATGGAGGGGAACACTAAGCAGACGTTATTCAAGTCATTAAGGAACTGACATGGTTCTGAGTGCTACAAAGGAGAAGCGCTGCCAGCTTCTTTCTCACACCCACAGCCGGCTGACTCCAGGCCGAGAAACTTAACAGCTATCTCCAAATGCAAAGCACCTTAATAGTGGGCACTGGTGACCAGCTGCCAACACGCAAGCGTGAGGACGTTCTTTATGGTCTTCTTTTATTTGTTTTTTGCTTTATTGTCTTCTTAGTGGGTCGTAGTTGGCTGTCATAGAGTTGTCTGGGACTCGGGCAACTCCAACGGAGAGGGAACAAAATGCTGCCCTTGGCCACGACTGATCCGTTACACATGCATCAGACCCTGGTGATCCTTCGGGGATCTCGGCTGGTTTTCAGAAACAGGTGGCTGTCTTTCCTCTAGCCTGTCTTAGTCTGTCTAGCATCCTAGCATGTCTCCACTGACAGATGGTGGCAGCACAAAAGATGCCCTGGAGGGGAACTGGACTAGGGGCTCCTCCATGGAAAACTAGAACCGATACGAAGCCCCACGATAATGAATTCAGCACACCGTCACAGAAAGGTGCACTTTAATCCACGGCAAGAGCATCTTCTGAAAGAGCGTCACATCCACAGGAAACAGCGTGCATCCAGATGCTCAGTACCGCCTCATTCAGAGGCCCGAGGCCCACGTGAGACGGATTCAAACGATCCCTCATTACCCGAGGACCCAGATTTCAGGGAGGTGCCCTTAGAAAGCCGTTTCCTTTACAGAACATAAATCTGCTCTCAGAGAATAAAGGGGAAGCTAGGTCCCTCGATGTAAGCCCTGAGATGCGAGTGACACCCCTGGAAGGGAGGCAATTGGATTGGAAAGACGAATGTGCTGGCGTCCAATGGACGATGAAGCCCCTGACCAGGTGAGGAGCAGCGGGCCGTCTCGGAGAAATCCGCACCCACTGCCATCGAGGGGATTCCAATTCTTAGTGACCCTCTATAGGGTTTCTGAGACTGTAAGTCTTTATGGACACAGAGACCCTGCTCTGTCTGCTAATGAGCACCTGATGGATTTGAACCTCCAACCTCGAGGGGTTAGCAATCAACACTTACCCTCCAGGGCCAGAGTAGGTGTCAACCACACATTCCGTGCTCCAGGACCCAGAAGGGCACGGCAGAGTGATGTGGACATAGCCAGGGGCTGCCTAGCTGATGGGAAAATGGTTCAGCCACTCCGTGTGAACATCACGGAGGTGTCCTCACACGCATGCTCAGACCCCGAGGTATCAGAAGATGGGAGGGTGGTCAGAAAGGGCCCATGGCTGTCCTTTTCTCCAACTTGGGGATTTAATTTGCAAACATGCCTCGAGAAGCGCCCAAAGCATGTGTGTCCACACCGACATCAGCAAACCCTAGTTTGGCCCCAGTCAGGTAGCTTGTGGCTGGGCTAAGGCACGCATTATTCTGCTCCCAGATGCTGCTGATGCGCACGCTGTCCACACTTGGTGACACCCCACAGTCTTCACGCTCGGACGACAACTTAGATTCACATTTGGTAGCAGTCCCTGTCCAAGTGTGGGCGTCCATCTCTGAGGTCATTTAGTGGTGAGTGGACCCAAAATGAACTTAAACTACAAACCATAATACAAAAACACTGCCTTGTCCACCATAAGACTCTTCCTCCACAAAAAGAACAGAAAAATACTGAACTACATGCATATGCCAACACTTTAAAAGAACAGTCAAACATCACTGAGTATCTCCTTAGGGAAAAGGGGTGGGGAAAGGGTTTAGTGACTGCCAAAGTTATCTTTTTTTCAATTCCGGTGCAGTCATCAGTTGCAAGCCATACGCTTTCTCTGGGCCCACTCCCTACCCCAGCTGTACACTTCTTTGACTGTACGCCTCATCGTGAAAATGATGACCACGACGCAGAAATAACCCACCCAAGCTCATTCTACCCGAGACCTCATTTTACTTAGTAACCGATTCATAGATGCATTAAAGACAGGAGTTCTTAGGCAGTGAGAAGCAAACACAAATGGCCATGGCCGCCCATGGGCGTCAGGCTAACGGAAGCTCGTGCCGCCCGTCTAAACACATCGAGTGTGTCTACGGAGAGACCGTGTGGAGCCCTGGCGGCATCCTGGCTAGGCGCTGGGCTGCTAACTAGAAGGTCGGCAGTTTAAAACCACTGGCAGCTCCATGGGAGAAAGCTGGGGTGCTGCGCCCCCTTATAAAGAGTCACAGTCTTGTAAACTTATGGGGGCGGTTCTACCCTAGCCTAGGATTTAGCACGATGCGTCACTATGATTTAGCATCAGTCAATGGCAGTGAGGTTGATTTTTGGCTG
Source organism: Tenrec ecaudatus (assembly GCF_050624435.1). Taxonomy (NCBI): domain Eukaryota; kingdom Metazoa; phylum Chordata; class Mammalia; order Afrosoricida; family Tenrecidae; genus Tenrec; species Tenrec ecaudatus. Next base: position 181,190,898 of record NC_134532.1, on the reverse strand, counting down.
TTGAATACACAGGTTTCCAAGTTTCTCTTGCCTACCGCACCTTTTTCAGAAAAGAAACATTATTTAGCATCCTGAGGGGATTAAATCCTTTTGTGCTATAGCCCACAATGCAGGATAAAGTACCACTCACTGCCGTCGAGTCAATGTGAACCCCTAGTGGGTTTCGAGGCTGCAGCTGTTTATGGAAGCAGAAAGCCCAGTCTTTCTCCTGCGGAGCTGCTAGTGGTTCTGAACTACCGACTCTGTGGATCACGGCCCACCCAGGGCTCCACAGGATAACGTAAAGGTGCCTGCTTCTGCAGCTCCCCTGGCTCCGTCCATCGCCCTCTAGGGGGCAGTATCGGCCACCTTGGGAACACTGTTGCAGACCATTACAAGGCACAATTCCGTGCTCAGTAAAGGACACTCACTGTCTCCGGAAATAGAGCAGGCAGCGTTCTCAGACGGCACAGTACCGAGAAAGCAGTTGCCCGGGGCCTGTGCCCTGTGTGACCCTCGCCCCTGAAGGCCTGTGACTCGGGTGGCGGCCACTGCTAGAGCCACGCCGAGCTGTGCCCACGAGTGCCTACAGACCCAGACTCACTCAGCCCGCCCCATCTTTAGGGAGGAGGGCGTGGGGCTGCAGCCTGTTGAAGGCCACAGCGTGCCAGGGGCAGGGAGCTGGAGTTAGGAGCCCAGAGTGCCAAACCAGAGAAACGAGGCCAGCGCGCTGGCAACGAATCACTGCCTTTACGTTTTCCACCCTGATGTTCCCCTCCATTAGTACTGGCCACTAACCGTTCAGGAGAAAACAGCTTGGAGGTAGCAGCAAGATGCGACCACATCAGCGGAAAGGTTCCCCTTTCCCAAGCGTCTCTGGTTGAGTTAAGCATTTATTTCATGGCTTGTGCAAAACGTGACCCAAACCAACCCAAACTCAGCGCCGACTCACAGCAACTCTATGGGACAGGGTAGAGCTCTCGCCTGCGAGTTTTCGAGGCTGCAACTCTTTACGGGAGCAGAACACGTGGGACCTCTTTCTCCCACGCAGCGGCTGGTGGGTTTGAACTGCTGACCCTGTGGTTAGCAGCCCAGCGTGTCACTACGACGCTACCAGGGTTCCTGCAACATGTGACAGGATGCCTAATTATCACAAGGACAGGCTTCTAAAAGGAAGGCTGGCGGCAGAGCTCCCTGATCCATCCCTGCCGCAGCCTGTACCTGCCGTGGCCTGACGTAAGGCTGCACCTGTGGTGCCCGCTCCTGGCAGATAGATACCGCCTCTCCACTCACTACTCACACCCAGTGGCTTCTCTCTCCCCAGGCAGCAGCCCTGTCCTGTCTGGGCTGAGCTTCTGTCCTGCGCAGAGCCCACTCGGCTCGGTGGAAGGTGCCGTACAGTCCCCTTCCCTTTCCTTCTATTTCCTGCACACACCCACCCACCCACCCACCCACCCACTGAGAGTCCCGCCCTCATCAAATATCAGCGACTGCACTGTTTGAGACCGCCTCCCAGACTCCCTTCTCTCCAGACAGCACTGCGGGGCTTCTGGTGACAAGGACAATTTGTTGTTTCTTTAGTTCAGATTTAGAAAACAAATTTACTCGCGATGTGAAAAATAAACATCCTCCCACTACCACTTTGCCCTGCAAATGTTTCCATTGAAAGCCCTTGTTTACAATGTCGATCACAGTCGGCGCCCACCCAGGAGACGCAGGCTGATCGCTTCCGCTCGCCTCTGGAAAACATACGGGGCTTGTTAATGGCCAAGCTCAATCCGTTCGGGAGAGGAATTCCATGGAGAGAAAAGCAGGGATTGGTCCTCCGTCCATTTAGCAAGCCAAGTAAACAAGCACACAGCCTGGAGCAGAAGTGTGTGGCCCGGTTCCTTCCCACCTGCGTTCCCAGCAGGACTCAGACCAGTAGGAGTGGGGGGTGCCTGCCTCCTTGCTTCGCTCAGAGGTCCCTCCAGGTGTTTCAAAGCAGCAGGTATGTATGTCGCACCCAACGTGGCCCTGCTTGGGATCAGCACATAACAGGTAGCTAGCAAGCATGAAGCTGGACTTTCAACCAAGTGTTCTCTCTGGGGCTCCGGAGAGGCCCTTTGCTTGGCTCACCGGGCTTCTGCGTGGAGGAAGCGAGGCATGAAAGCAGACAAGGGACTCACTGCCAGGACTGCAAACAGATCCTTCTTTATCAGCTGTTGTCATATCCACCATTGAGTCATGCCCCACCGAACAAAACGCTGCCCAGTCCTGCTCCCTCTCCACGAGCCCTGTGACCACAGGCTGTTTTTCTACAGTACCAGGCCTCTCTTCCTAGTCTGTCTTAGACTAGAAGCTCCCTGATGTACAAGTTTCCACCACAGACTGTGGCTGTGCATTAGGTAGATTGGCCAGGAATTGAACCTGGATTTCCTGAGCAGACCAAAACCCACTGCCATTGAGTCAGTTCTGATTTGCATGGGCCCTACATATGGTTGCTGAGGCTGTAAATCTTTGTTGGAACAGACAGCCTCGTTGTCCTCCCACGGAGCAGCTGGGGAGTTTGAACTATCAGCCTTGTGGTTAGCAGTTGGCGATGCTTATCCCACAGTAGATCAGAACTCCTAAATGGATGTTATTGATCGAAGATAACCGTCGCAAGCATTTACTGAGCAAGGGCTTTGTTGGTCACTGTTGGACAAGCACTGGGCTGCTAATCCCAAGGTCTGCAGTTCAAACCCATCAGCCACTCCAAGGGAGAAAACTGAGGCTGTCTGCTTTTGTAAAGATGTACAGTCTGGGGAACCCTAAGGAGGAGTTTTAACTTGTCCTAAGGGTCACTGTGAGTCAGAATTGAATTGATGGTAGTAAGTTTGGCTTTTTCAGCTTACATGGCAGTACTTTAAGTACAGAGATCAAACGATGCATCGCATTAGGTAAATCTGATGCACAAGACTTCTTTATTTTATTTATCTATTTTTGATATCTTTATTAAAAGATAATTTTATTGGGGGCTCTTACAGCTCTTAGAACAATCGTACATCAATTGTATCAAGTGTATTTGTGCATATGTTGTCATCATTATTTTCTAAACATCTATTTTCTACTGAGAAGAACTCTTCAAAGAGGTTACTTTGAGGATAAAGTATGCCTGACCCAAGTCATGGAACTTCCAGTGCATCATATGCATGTTAAAAAAGGCTGATGCAAACCCTATCCATTTGAACGGTGGTACTGGAGCAGCATGTTAAAAGTTTCATGGGTGGCCAAAAGGACAAATGAATCACGTCAAATCTGCATGAGCTTTCCCTGGTTTGCAGGGGGCAGGCACACAGCTGCCTTTTAGCAGCTCCAGCTTCTCTCTCTCTGACACACACACACACACACACACACACACACACACACATCCAGCACACGTGGTCTCTGCCCTCTCTTCCCCTGGAGCCCTACCAGGTTGTAGTTCTTTTACTAGCTGAGCTGTAGTTGGTCACCTCTGCAAACATCGCCTCCTCAGGAAGGCCTGTCTAGAACCCACGTCAGATCCCTGCTCTTGGCTCTCCACGCTCAGGGCAAGCAGAACTTTCTCCTCACCACTGAGCCGTAAGCTCCAGCAGGAATCTGTGTGGCTGCTGCTGACACAGGCTGGGAAACGTGTTAATATTTATCACATGTCTGATTTGACAAAAATAAATAAATAACCCCAATGGCCAACCACGGACCGACTTAAATAAATCATGGTATTCCACAGCCAAATTACTCTATGGCCATTAAGAACTGTATAATATAATTCTATTTGCTGACATGAGAAAAACGTCAGTGTATGTAATCTGTAGTGTCATGTAAGTGAAAACCGTAAGCGATGAAATACTATGTTCAGCAGTGGTGGTCAGTGAATGACAGGTTGGGCGGCTAACCTCAAGGTCAGTGCTAACCCACCAGCTGCTCCGCTGGAGAAAGATGAGGCTTTCTGCTCCCGGAAAGAGCCTCGGAAACCCCCAGGAGCAGTTCCAGTCTGTCCTGCAGGGTTGCGATGAGTTAGCATCAAATGGAAGACTGTAGGTAGGTAGGCAGACAGACATATTTAGTTTTCACTTTTGTTGAGAAGGAAAAACAGGTTAATAGGGATATGACGAGATGGAGTCAAAGCCCTACAGTGCAGCCCGAAAGGCTGGTCCTAAGAACATGAGTTCCTGTCTTTGAGAAGCTGAGTTGCAATTTCTAATTGTCCCTTTGTGCTTATCCCTGATGTCCAGTGAACTTTACGCCAATGAAACATTCTTAATTTACACTGTGTCGGTTTAAAAGTGATTTTAAAATTATTCTTTAAAGAAGAGATAAACAGCCCCCCTTCCCCCCCACCCCTGTGGTAAACTGAGTTCCACGGCATCAATGAGGCCCAGTTCAGCAGGGCTGCCTTGAGGAGTCCCGCAGGCTGTGAGGTGCCCATGACAGGACAGGGCATTTCGGGTTAGTCTTTGACGATCCACTGTACTTAATATTGAGTTTAATTCATGCTTAATCTGCTGACTAATCCACAAATCGTAATACAGGAAAGGGCAAAAATTAGGGCCCTTGTAGTCACTGGGAAAGGCAGATTTCTTCCCAGCTATACTGGAATCGAGGTCAGATAGGAGTTACAGTCTCGAAAAGCCACAGTCCTGTTGTCCTCGTCCTGCGGGGTCGCTGTGGGCTGGCGTCGGATGGATGGCAGGGAGTTTGGCTCTCAATACAGACGCATTCTGCCGCAGCGTCCTCACACAGCAAATGTCTAAGACTGGAAACAACAAACAGCATCGGAAAGCAACCATTTGGGGTAAAAGGAGGCTGGCTGGAAAGGTAAGCACCTATACTTTCTGGCAAGTTGAACAAAGTGCTATTTCTAGAAAGCAGTCAAATTACGGTGCCGTAAAAGTACTACCAGCAAGTGGGTTCCAGCTCACAACCACCTCAGGGGAGAGAGGCGAACGGTCCTCCTGGGGCTCCCAAAGGTCGACCTCTTTATGGAAACACACTGCCACAACTTCTCCTTGAGGGGCTGGCTGGAGCTGAGCTGCTGACCTTTTGGATGGCGGCCACGTACTTGATCTGCTGTGCCCCCCACCCGCCGCCCCCACCCACTCCATGTACCCTGTGTGCCCCGCTGGTGATGATCCCAAGTCTTCACATCAGTTTACACTGCATGACAGCAAAAGGCTACTCGGCCTTGACTGACAGCTTTGGGCTTGCACCAACCTGCCGATTCGTATAATCTGGAGTATGGACTTTCTCCTTCAGTAACTTAATAGGTCACCCTCTGAGGAGAAATGAGTGACGCATGAAGGAGACAACAGACAGTCTGTAACAGATTCCTGTTCTGCTAGCAAACCTTCCAGCTCCACAGGCACAGTGTCCACACGCTGACATTGGACCCTCGGGAAACAGCACATTTCACTGAGACAACTCGTCTCAAGTACTCCAACCATGCAGAAGTACTCACTTCCTCTCTCTATGACCCCCCACAGCCTAATGTAATACCATGGTTGAACAAACCAACGACTAAAGTTCTAGAACAATCAAGAAGCGAGAGCTCACTGCCACGGGGTCTACAGGGTCACTAGGAAGACGTCAGATACAACTGTGGTAGTTGTATAATCTGCTGTCAGTTTGAGAGGCCTACGAGTGAAGGGGTGGAGTTTGGCCGCCAATTAGATCACAGTTGATGATCTCATTTGGAGGCTCTAAGGAGATAAACAGCTCCTTGGAGGTGGGACACACTCGCTCCCTGAGAGACATTGCAGCTGACAAGACACAGGGAGCGATGCTAGTGCCCAGTGCTGGAGGAGCCACATGGAGCCCCTGGCACCACTGAGATGCTTCCACTGCCACTGGATCCACAAGACTTTCCACCCACTGTCCTGTGATCGCCCGGCATTCAGCATCATTGCATGTGTTGCGTGAGTCTGAAGAGGAATTTATTGATTGGTTTCAGATATATAGGTTAATACTTATGGACTTGATCTGGACTGGGCTGGGATGTTTTCTCATTGCTCATGTATATAAACCTCTTTCTTATACAGATATGAGAGTGTCCATGAATTTGTTTCTCTAGTCTACCGGGACTAACGCGACAATTAATGAAATACTGTGCAGAAGAGATTATTTGTAACTTTTATAACTTCTAGGAGTCTTGAGTGGTGTAAACAGTTAGCACTGCTAACTGAAAGGCTGTAGGTTCATGCGCCGAGACAGACAGAGAGAGAGAGAGAGAGAGACTTTCAAACAGAGGCCGTGAGAACTCCCTCCCAGAAAGCAGCCGCTGCCACCTGATGGACTCTAGTTCTACTCTGACCTACGAGGGGCTTCAAAAATTTCCTGGAAAAATGGAATAAAAGGGCATTTTCCACGAACTTTTTGAAGCCCCCTCACACGGGGAGGGGGTGACCCCGTTGCCTTCGCATTGGGAACTCTTAGCTGTGCCCGCGCAGCCCCTTCTCAGCCCATGTCCCGCCAGTCTCCTTTGGGGTTGCAGGTGACATTTCTCCATATGCCTCCAAATCAGTTCCCTTTTGAAGCAAGGAGGGGAGTGTCAGGTGTAGAAACAAATCCAGGGAGACTTTTATGTGTCTAAGAAGGAGGTTTATATATAAGAGCCGTTGAATATTGAGAAGACATCACAGTCCAGTCCCGATCAAGTCCATAAGTCTGACATTAGCCCATATATCTGATACCAATCTATAAAGTCCTCTCCAGACTCACAAAATGCATGCAATGATGCTGAATGCAGGAAGATCACAGGCCAGTGGGTGTGAAATCTTGTAGATCCAGTGGTGGTAGAAACATCTTAGCACTGGCAGGGGTCTCCACATGGCTCCTCCAGTTCCCAGGGCACTGGGTCCATCAGCGTAGTGTCATGTGTCTTGTCAGTAGAGCGTCTCTCAGGGAGTGAGCTGAGAGAGGCAGTGTCTCCCGCCTCCAAGGATGGAATACAGCAATTCCCAGAATCCTCAGGGGAAGGCCATGCCCACACAGAGGCCTCATTGGCTCTGACCTGATTGACAGACTAGGCTCCACCCCTTCACACTTCATCCTCTCAAATCCCAAATTGACACCAGATTATGTAACTACCAGACCAGCATTTAGGTAACTAGCCCAAGGAGAATCAGATTTGGGGCTGGAGAATGCAACAACTTGACTCTTCACCTTGGCCCAACACCATTTTGCTGAAGACGTGGAGCCGGGCAACTGGAACCAATGCAGCCGTGTCACAGGGATCTGGGGACAAGGCAGTGAGGCCCAGCCCTTCTCCCTTGACTTACACCATTCAAGAGAAAAAGCAGGCCTGTTGGACTACACACAAGTCAACTGCATCCATCCTCCACCTTTCCTGGGCCACACAGATGCCTGAATAGCAAACACCAAAGAAACCGTTACAAAGAATCAACTTTGTTTCTATCTGGATAACATGCGGGGGAGGTGGAGGATTTTTCGTCATGGAAATTCTAGTAAATTATAAACATAACCAGAAGACAAAAATTCCCCTCCCCTCCCCCAAGGTCCTTAACCTTCAGTGCTGCAAAGGAGCGCAGCCGGAAAAGCAGAAATTGATTTCATAAAAGCCTATTCAAGAGTGCTGTTCTCATAAGAAAGTCCCTCCCCTTCTAATCAATAGTCTCAAGTAAAGCCAAAAATCACATCAGCCAAAGTGACCAAGAAAACGTTTTTCTTCTTTTGAACTGTGCAGGACAAAATTAAAAAAACAACCCAAAAGCAAAACTCCAGCCATCGAGTCAAGACTGGCCCGTCGTGACCCTCCATGGCGGGTAGCCACGCACACCTGGGGGTTCTGGGACCGTGACTCTTTACAGAGCAGAAAGTCCTGTTTTTTGCCCAGAAGTGTGAGAATCATGATTATTTATTAGATTTACTGGATGAAAACTCCCACTCTTTAACTTAGCTTGCCATGGACCTACGGGAAAAGTCACAGAAAGGGACAAGCTAAAACCTGAAAACACGATGACACCACGCATGCCTGTCAGCCCAGCAACGCATGCACCCTTTGGATAAGTCAGGCCCCACTTCCTGTTCGAGTTGAAAGACTGACCCGAAACGTGGCAGGCACAAAACAGACTCAGAATTGGCGGATTGACTTGTACAGAGTGGTTGTCCATGCCGGTTCGGCAAATTTGTTCACCTGATGTTACACCACGAGCAGCCTCACGATACAGTCTACGGTGCCAGCTCCTGATTTTATAATGCACCTTGTTCTCTGGGCTATTGATTTGTGCCCTGAGGAACACTATGGCCTATTTAATATTTCATAAGGACTTTTTCTTTGCTTCTCTCTCTTTTCCCCCTCTAGATTTGGCATTTCAATCCAACAAGCAACTCTTTGAAATGTGTTTAACATTAGGCAGTCGTCTTTTCTGGAAAACGAATGATTGATCAGGCGCTCCGTCAGTCGAATGCGCCTGAGTCGGGCATCAGAGTCCCCACGAGGCCTTTGGTTGGTGACAAACTGGGACAAGAGGCAGGGGAGCTCTGATGTAGAGAGAAGTCTATTCCACCATGCTCACGGTGGTCACAGGTTCTAGAAGTCTTTGGGGTAGGTGTGAGTGATTCTGTGATCCATCACGTGTCCCTCCCAGCTTGTACACTGGCCATCCTTCGGGGGGGACCAGACACACCAGCAAAGGGCCGTGTGGGTGTTAGATGCTACGCAGGAAGCGCCAACCTGCAGGACCTTGTGTCTGACAGGAGGAAACACTGCCGGCCGGCGCCAGCCTCACAGTGGTGGCTGTGCTTGGGCTCACTGCTGCAACCAGCATGTCAGTCCATCTCATGGAAGTCTTCCTTTCTGTTCCATGCCTTTCTAGTGGAGCCAACATGAGGCCCTGTCCTGAGACCGGTCTTTCCGGACCATGTGTCCAAAGTCAGGAAAACCGAGCCTCGCTGCTCCTCAGGAGCCTTCTGGCTACACTCCCCCCAGGGCTGCGGGGTCCCGTCTTCTGGAGCCCACGGCTACTCGGTGTTCTTCGCCACGCCTGCCGTCTCATCAAATGCTGGGGTTCACGAACGGCGTTCACCAGAGGGAAACAAGCAACTCATCAAATCTCAGGTTCCAGCTCTGAGCCATGGGAAGGCCTGCAGCCAGGATTTTCCTGAGAACAGGATGAGATCACGCAGAAGAACTGCTCGTGCAGCTGGGGAGAAACAAAGGTTCTCCACGACTCTAACTCAGTGGGCCCCAAAGGTGACCCACGCCAATTCTGACGCAAGAATGGCGCCGTGCCCACTGCATGATGCTCACCTCCCTCGCACGATTGCTGAAGACAAAGTGGGTGCATCACCCAATGTGGTCAAGAAAGCTGATGGTGCCCGGCTAATAAAAGATAGAGTGTCTGGAGTCTTACAGGCTTGAAGTTAAACAAGCGGCCACCCAGCAGGGAAGCAACAAAGCCCAATTGGAAAAAGCACACCAGCCTGTGTGATCATGAGGCGTCAACAAGAGGTATCAGAAATTAAAAACAAGTAACCAAATCAATGTGAAGGGGCGTGGATGTAGTGGAGCCCCCAAACCCACCTGAAGGGCCACACAGAAGGGATGATAAATCCAGGGTGCGGTATAGTTCGTTAATGTTTCCTCCCCTTACTATTATGGTTACCCATTTTACCTCATTCGTCATGTTAGATTTGCGTATGTACTTTTGCATATTTAAGACTATTTGGCATAGATAATATACTAAGACAGCAGTAACAGTACTAATAAGGATTCCTGGGGGGGGGGGGGCTGATCTCAAAGAGATCAAGAGGAAAGAAAATGGTTTGAAACTGGCTGTGGTGGCGACTGTACATTCTTGCTAGATGTGATTGAACTATGGAATATTATGATTATCTGTAAGAGCTCCCAATAAATGATTAAAAAAAGAGAGAATGATGCCAGGCCGCAGACCCACACCCACAACCCCAGCAGCCAGGGAGCCAGGCACAACCACCCCTGTCCTTGTGCCGACACCCTCATGCTGATGCACACTGTACTCGGATGCGAAGGAGTTTAAGTCAAATCCTTCCCAACAGCCCACCCTTTTGTTGTGAAAGGCCAGCTGCCAACACTTGGTCAATGTGCGACGACCCCTGCTGGCCACTATGAACGCCAAGTGTGGGCAGGCTGGTCTCTTCTCGACGCTGGCCAGTGGAAGTGGCAACGGTGGGGAGGGGAGCAGGCAGGTGGGGAGGGTGCCCACTCTTGGGTCGCGTTTACTGCCTCAGGAGATGGGCAGTGGCACGATGGGACTGCTAGGAGAGCCTCCTGTGATGCCCAGGTGCCTCCTGATCGGTCCAGGGCTTTGAGGCAGAAGGGAAGCCCCAACTGGGTCAGGGTGCATTCTCTCCTAGGCTGTCAGCCGGGGCCCGCCAGGGTGGACAAGAAAACCACTTTTCATAGGTGGACGCCTGTTCTAGTGAGGGGGCTGATTTCCTGAAAGAAAACCCAACATCTGTGCATCCATGCTTCCAAACATGATGGATTTTCGGTCCTCGCTTAATTGTGTACGAAGAGCATATGCCAATAAGCTGAGTGGCGATCGATGGCCCTGGGGAAGTACAGGCCATGTGCCCTGGCACTGGTCGCTGGCTATGCTCTGTGCTGGTGTGTTGCGCCTCTCCCGGCCCGGGACTTACACAGGTGCCTGCACTGCACAGGCCTCGAATATCACCCAGCCAGACTTTCTCAGCCCCTGGCTACAAAGATAAAAGCCACTGGGCGGTCAGGAAGCGCAGCCCCCCCCCCCCGGTTTCCCCCCCCCCGCCCCCGCTGTCTCCCAGCTCCTCAACGGACTCTCATTGTGGGGACAAAAGAGTAAAAGAACCCAGAGGAGATAGTCAATCGATGTCACCCCAGAAGGGGTCTGGATGGGGGCTTGGGGACCTCATTCAGTGCTCTGGAAACCGGAGCCCAGCCCCGCATGGCTCCATCTGGACACACCTGACTCCCTCCACGTGTTCCCTCACAAAGGACAGGGAGGCGGAGCTCAGTGGGGATCCCAGGCTGGCGGCGGCAGTCATTGGCCATGTAGTTTTAGCCATGAGCCTGTGACCAGCTTTCTGAGCCACGGCTCCCATATCTGTTGTTGTTGTTTTTCCTGATCCTCCTTGGATACTTTTAGTCTTTAAAAAAGCAATCATTTTATTGGGGGCTCATACAACTCTTATCACAATCCATGCATCCATCCAGTGTGTCAAGCGCAGTTGAACAAAGGAACAACTGTAAAAATCTGTTTTGTTTTAAAACGACGACAAAAAGGTAATCTCTGCCGTGCAGGACTGCGGTGCAGGATCACACGCCCTCCTGCCCACAGCAGGCCCGGCAGCGACTAAAACCTCTGTGTTGCTGTGGTCTTGATTTCCCCTCATGGTGACCCCTGTGCTCCAGAGGACCGTGCCCTTCCCGAAGCAGTCAGCTGGGTCTTGCTTGCATGCTACATTCCCTGGGAGGGTCAAATTGCCTCCATTATGGTTCGTAGCAAAGCAGGTAACTGCGCCTCCCAGGGACTCCCTTGCACGCACTACACTAAACCCACTGCCACGGAGTCAAGTCCGACCCACCGTGACCCTCGGGCCGGGGAGAACTGCTTCTGGTTTCCGAGGCTGTAACGACGGGAGGAAGACGGGTGAGGGCAGGTCTACTTTGCCCTGTAGGGTCGCTATGCATCGGCATGGACTCGACGGCAGTAATTTTGTTTTTTTAAAAGATCATTTTATTGGGGGCTCTTCGAATAATCCATGTATCAATCGTATCAAGCATATTTGTACATATGCTGCCATCACCATTTTCTAAACATTTACTTTCTCTTGAGCCCTTGGTATCAGCTCTTCTTACCCCACCCCCCACTGGGACCCCTTGATAAATTATTATTTGGTTTGGTTACTCTTTATAGAGCTAAAAGCCTCATCTCTTTCCCACAGCTGGCTGGTAGGCTCAAACTGATGTCCCTGCAGTCAGCAGCCCGGCACTTGACTCACAATGCCACCAGGGTCCCCCAAGGCAGTTACATGGTGACAGCTCTGTCCGGTAAGGGGACTATTAACAATGTTTTTCAGTGGATTCCTAAAAAGCCAGTCATTGGCTCTCAACTCCAGGTGCCTAGGAGAGACATCTGCAGAGCTTTATGGAAAAAGAGCTTTCAAACACATGACTCCTTGTCATCCACCTGTCCAGTCAGAAGCTACAGCGGGACAGCCCCGGCAGAGAACTTTTCAAGCTCTTAAGAAAACACAGGTGAACATCTTCTTTGTATTCTCTGCCTTCAGACAGACCCAGCTGATGTGCCGGCCTTGATACTCCCTGTTCGCATTGTCTTCTGAAGCTAACTTGGACCGTGGGCGGTTCCCTATCTTCTGCAACCATTTCTGAGTTGTCTTCGGCAAAACTCGCCCCGAGTGTGGCATTACCGATGTGTCGGATAATTTCCGCATTCTCTTGGATTGCTTTTCTTTGGCGTGGGTACAGACAGATCTCTCCCAGTTAGCTGGCCAAGCAGCTGTCTTCCAGATGTCATGGATGCAGCTCAGAGCAGCTGAGTGATGAGCTACTCAAGACGTTCTCCTTCCTCTCTCCACAATAAGGGAGCCAGAGAACAACACCGCCATTCCCACCTCCCCACCCACCCCTGGACCACCCTGCAAGATCCAGTTAATAAACACACAGTTTTAGGGGACGAAAGAGACCCCACCTTAAATGATTTTAAAAGAACATGTATGAAATCTTCAAAGAGACAAAGGCGACACAGTCACATCACCCAGAGGAGGGAGACCAATAGGAGGTGGAAATGGTGTCTGAGGGTTCACAACTGGGGCTCAAGATAAATAACGTGTGTGTGTGTGTGTGTGTGTGTGTGTGTGTAAGGGGGGAGGAAAGCACGATTGGTGGCAGATCAATACACCACAGGTACAGGTGGGGCTACAGAAGCAGGAAACAGGACCTGATTGATACCTGTGCATCACGAGATAGAAGGGTTTACAAGATTGGTCCAGGGTCTTCTGGCCAAAATATTCAGGGGGGAAATGATAGGGAAACTCAACGACTAGGTAGCCACCAGTGCTGTCCCCAGTGCAGTGACTTCCATCGAGGACTCCCCTCGGCCAGCCCAAAGAGAGAGACAGCCCCTCCCTGGGCTGGACAGAGAGAGGTGAGACAATCCACTCTCCAAGGCATTCTGCTCGAGGGCAAGATGATCTATATCCTTGGTTAATGATCGGAAAGCATTCCCTGGAGGCTTAATCTACATCTACTTGAGGACTCTGCAAACGGATTTTGGGCTGCCGCTGCCACCCACAGGCTTCTGCAAACCAGGGGGCTCAGAATGTAAGCTCTAGTACATGTTGAGCAAAACCAAATGTGTCCTAAAATAACACCTGTTCTGACAAGTTGAAGGCAATCTGATCTACTCCAGCCTGATCTTTTCCAAATACCAGTGAAAGCCCACCAAATTCACTGAACAGAAAGAGTTCAAGGCCCTTGACCTAGAAAACTGTTGCCTTTTAGTCGTGGTGGTGCAGCAGTTAAGCACTCTGCTGCTAGCCCCAAGCTCCGTGGTTGGAGGCCCACAGGCTGGTAAGCTCTGCCTGGAGAAATGGCAGCCAAGAAACACAACCACCACCCACAGCACCCCAGAGCGCTCCCAGGCACATCATGTCCCCAGAGTATCTAGCAACGTGCCCAGCAAAGTGGGCACATACCTAGCAGATGTTTTTTTTAAAGAAGGAGTGCTTCAGTGACCTCTGGTCTCAGGGAAAACCTTTATCCCTAACCATAGTATTGCCCTCACTTACTTGCTCAATGAGCCTTGACTGAGCAATGACAGCGTACTTGTCAATGTGCTGGGGTTCCTGAGAAGCCCATCAACGAGGAGCTGGCAGTGTTGACGGGAGCTCTCCAGGCAGGCCAGGCCATTCCAACTCCCCGACTCACAGCGCCCCATCTGCGTCCGAGGAGAACTCTGCTTGTTTCCAACCGCTGATTTTGCAAAAGGAGATTGCCAGCCCCTTCTCCAGAGGCACAGGAGTGGATGTGACCTTCCATCTTTTGGTCTGCAGTCAAGTATGCTAATTATGTGCACTGCCTGGGAGGAGTTCCCCTCCTGGAGGACTAGCAAGTAAAGGGAACAAGGGTGTCCTGAGCCCATCAAGAGGGTGCTCAGCCAAATCCATCCCAGGCAGAGTAATTCCTAATAAAGTTGAGGGTTGGTGTGGGGGAATGGTGTAAGCCACTGGCTAATGAAATACACCAGGGACCTTTTCCAGGGGATGTTCAATCGCCTCAGCATGCACAGACATGTTCTACCCTTCATTCCCGGAAACCAGCTTGGGCTACACTTGAGCGAGCGGATGTGGGGGCGTCCTGAGCCTGCATCGCCAGGCTGCAGCCCTCCAGGACCAGGGGGTCGATTGAACAGAACGACCCACCCTGCGTAGGTGGGACCTGCCTGGTTGCTGCATAGCAGTGTGATGATCTGGACTGGGCTGGGACATTTTCTCAATGTTCAGTTTCTCTTGCATGCAAACCTCTTATAAACATATGAGTGTCTATGAACTTGTTTCTCTAGTCTACCCAGACTAACACATTATGGTACTGGGAGTGGGGTACTAGAGAAACCAATCATAAAGATGGCGAGGAGAAGATGAAAGTGGCTTGTTTGGTCTGAAGTTCATGACCTAGTGCAAGGTGGCTAGGCTTGTTGAGAATTTGTGATGGGGACATGGGCTAAAGGCAAGGGGACCAATGGGCACCCTGGTTAGGCTAAGTGAGGCAGCCCATACTGAGGTGACCAGAACCTGACCAGATGAAGAGAAGATTTTTGAGCCTGTAAACTGGTGCATATTGCTGCAGACTTTATGGATGGCCTGTTTGGATTTGACTTTGCTTATGCATGCAGATTTCATAAGGTTCCAACTGGAATGAAGATTCTTCACATCAAAAGAATGATTGTCTCCTCAGAGCACCGGGTTGATGTAAGTGGGCAGTAGAGAAATTGGATACCCAAAATTGGGGGGATAAGGGTACGAAGTGACTGGCTTACAAACTTTCTTATGTGGGGGAATATATTCATTTCATAGGATTGGAGGATTAAGGTGCAGGTGTTACTTAATTGCAATTGTTAGGCATACGAGATTTTTTGTTTTGTTCACTTAGAATGTTATGTTTAAATGAGGATGGCACATATTGATTTATATGCATTTTAATTTTATCCTGTTAGGTACAGATATGATTTTATTATTGTTTGTTTTATATGGTTAAAGAGTTCTGTGAAAACAAAAAAAAAAGAGTTCTGTGAAAGTGTCAGAGTGATAAGGGGTGGTCTGTGGTAGTTACATAATCTGGTGTCAATTTGGGATTTGAGAGGATTAAGAGTGAAGGGGTGGAGTCTAGCCTGTCAATCATTGTATAGTCAATGACGCCTCTGTGTGGGCATGGCCTTCTCCTGAGAATTCTGGGGACTCCTGGATTTCCTCCTTGGGTTGGGGGGGGGGGATTCTCTCTCTCTTTCTGTGCACACTCCCTGAGAGACGTTCTACTGATAAGACACATGGCTCTAAACCCTAAGAGCTGTAGAAGCCACATGGATCTACTTTGATCTTTGATGTAACCAGACCTCTGGAGCTGGAGAAGCCACATAGAAACCCCTGCCAGTACTGAAACACTTACATCATCACTGGATCCACAAGACTTCCAACCCACTAGCCTATGATCCTCCTGCATTCTGCATCATTACATACATGTGTTTCATGAATCTGAAGAGGAGTTTATAGATTGGTATCAGACATATGGGCTAATATTGAACTTATGGACTTGCTCTGGAGTGGGCTGGGATGTTTTCTCACTGTTCAATTGCTCTTGTATATAAACCTCTTTCTTATTTATATATGAGTGTCTATGAATTTGTTCCTCTAGTCTACCCAGACTAACACACGTGGGAACAGCTGAGCAGTAGCCACTGTCCAGTCTGAGTATCACTGCTCTTCCTACAAGAGTGCCAACAGGAAGTGGTCAGATTTGCCCAAAGTTTCTTTATTTTTCCCCCCCTTCACGAAAGGCCCATGTGCCACGCCCACTACTTAAACAAAAAAAGAGCTCCACTAACAGCTTGGCATTCCAAAAGCCCGCCATTCCAAGCCTCTCCAATTTCCAGAAGGTTCTTGAGCAAAGTCTGTCAAGCCCTGAGGGAAATTCTCCCCCGGGTGGAATCTACACTGAACACGCCATCATCTGGGAAGCAGCAAGTCCGAGTGTGACCATAGGGGCCCGTGACATGGAATCAAGAGCGATGTACTTCAACTCATGGCCATCATCGTCAGGCCACGTTTCATCTCATTTCTCCAACTGCACATGGCACCTGCTCTTCCTCTTCCTGCCCAGGAAGGTGGAGGCCCTCGGACTGAGCTCAGCAAGGACTCGTGGACCAAGCAGAACTGCCCAGAAGGTACCCCTGGCTGTACTTGAGCATGTACATGTTGCCAGAGGATTGCCCCATCTTTCTCCCAGGGAGCAGCTGGAAGATCCAGAT
Organism: Tenrec ecaudatus; assembly: GCF_050624435.1. NCBI lineage: Eukaryota > Metazoa > Chordata > Mammalia > Afrosoricida > Tenrecidae > Tenrec > Tenrec ecaudatus. The sequence continues at coordinate 181,174,396 of NC_134532.1, read as the reverse complement.
GGCCCACCTTCTGGTTAGCAGCCGAGTGCTTCAACCACTGTGCCATTCGGGCGCCCCCTGCAGGTGTCGCCTGGGTCTCTGTGAAGCCCCAGGGGCAAATGGGGAAGGCACATGCTGCTAACCACAAGAGTAGAAGATACCTGGGGGTGCCTCAGAAGAAAAGTCTGGCAATCAGCCCCCTGCCAAAAAGCAAACAGCAGTTGAAGCTCCAGTGGGGCTCAGTACTGGTGGCTCAATGGTAACTGGCAGACTCTGCAGGTACTCGGTGGAAGCAAAAGGAAGGGAGGATGCAGAGAAGGGAGGATTCAGAAAGAGTCGTCAGGCGTACTCGGGAGAGGCCCGGAGACTTTGGGATTGGGTTTTGGCTTTGAAATGTCTTGTTTGCCCTGGTGGTGGACTGGTGACTTGGGTCACGTTCTGCAGGGTCGGCAGTTTGAATCCACCAGCAGCTCCATTGTGGGGGGAGGTCAGATGCTCACAGGCATCCTCCCTGAGGTTGATCAGTTGCCAGACTGCAGTGGGCCCCACTCCCTACTGTTAAGAACAATGGACGCCTACAGTCATCTATTTGGTTCCTGTAGGTGGGGTTTACACCCTACTGATAATGGTTCCTATGGAGATCCAGAGAATAGGTCAAAGTTAAGCTGCCATCCTAAATCTAGGATCTGCCCATCTTGTCACATGTATATTCCCAATCCCTCCTCTTCCTATTGCGTGTATTTCCCTAGACTACCCCCTCTCATTACTGTACTACCTATAGCACAACCCCTTCTTGTGACGTATATCCTCACCTGTAACTAGGGGGCTTGCATGTCCCCAGAGAAGATAAAAAGCCTGGGCTAGCATTAAACTCTCTCTTCCTCCACGTGGACCATCAAGCAGGGCTGAGGTGAGCATGCTACCATGAATCATGTCTGACTCCATTTATTTTAATACTTCACTTGTATCTCTCATGCTCTCTATAACTTTACTATGATCTTTACTTATTATCGCTGTACAATTGCGCCTACCGGACCCGTAATGATGTGTTAGGGGCTGGCTTCCCCTGACACTCCATGGGAGAAAAGGCTGGGCTTTCTACTCCCGTAAACGGTTACATCTGGGAAACCCACAGGGTCGCAATGATCATGCCAGCGTTGACTCGATGGCAGTGTGTTTGGTTTGGGTTTGAATTTGCTTCCCGGCATTGATGTGACATTCCCTCTCATAGCCCAGGCTATACCAACTTGTTCCACCCCCATCCAGGCTCTCACTAGAGCAGCGGTTCTCAACCTGTGGGTCGCGACCCCTTTGGGGGTTGAACGACCCTTTCAAAGTGGTCGCCTGATTCATAACAGTAGCAAAATGACAGTGATGAAGTAGCAATGAAAATAATTTTATGGTTGTGGGGGGTCACCACACCATGAGGAACAGTGTTAAAGCGTCACGGCATTAGGAAGGTTGAGAACCACTGCCTTAGAGCTAGCTGTCTCCTCTAGCTTTTTTGACCAAATTTGAAGTGAGGCCATTTTGTTTATTGTTTTAAGACAAATAAACAGAGGAAGGGGGTGGAGGGGCAAATGGGGCAGATCAAGTTTGGTTTGTTTTTTTTCAAAACTGAACATATTTTTCATTTATAGCCCTACTAAAATATCCAAATAGTTCTCCTTACTCCAGCTGGTGTTTGATGGAGGCTGCTCCTGATGATGCCCTTCAAAGGGGCGGGAGTGCCCGGGGGACTCGCTGTGCAACTGTATAAAAACTCTGCACCGGAGGGGCTGAGCCTGGAAGGGACTGAAAGCCTCCCCTTGGCAATGCCACACAACTAGAAGAAGGTTCATTCTCTCTCTCTCTCACACACACACCAACCCGTGTTGAGAATGAAGAAGTACAATCTCTTCGTCCAAACCGAAGCTTTCACAGGCAGAGCAGCTCTGCTGGTACTGTCAGAGCCGGGGTGGGAGCGTCAGCTAACGGCCCATGCCTCACCGGAGAGAAGCCGTGTCAGACATCACGTGAGGGGTCAGTTAAGGAAGGTTTGACCAGGACAGCGAAAATGATGTCATGCATATCTAAATGGCCCTTGATTCCCCATCCCAATCCACCCTGAATTCACTGAGGCACACTTTGAGAACGGAAACTTCAACGGACTGCTTGGCTTGTAACAGAGTTTTCTTTTTAGGCCCCTCCACAGCTATAGCCCTCTCTTGGGGTGTCATAAAAACAAACAAACTCACTGCCATTGAGTCAATTCTGACTCGTGGCCACCCTACAGGGTAGGGTAGACGGCCCCTGTGGATTTCCAAAGCTGTAACTTGACCAGACTAGAAAGCCTCATTTTACTCCCTGGGAGCCGGCTGGTAGTTTTGAACTGTTGACCTTGCGGTTAGCAGCCCAACAGGTAACCACTATACCACCGGGGCTCCCTGATGCCATTAAATTGCATATGAAATTTCTCCTGGGCGGTCTTGGCTGCCTCATAATACACCAAGAAGCAGTGAACCAACGGGCCCTGGAAAAGTTCAGTGAGAAAGCGTTGGGTACAGAGCGGTGCTTGCTCTAAGTCACCTGGCACGAAGCAGAAGTGCCAAGAACAAAGCCCAAGCCTCCTAAAGCCAGCCCCGGGGCCCACTCCTCTTCCACCCCCACCCTCCGATCCTGTCCATCGAGGCAGCTCCTCCGGGGCAGGCCACGCATGCTAAACTCTCCTGGCCAGCTGTGAGCTTTCCACCTGCCGTCTTTGCCAAGAACTATCTCGGCTTCAGGTTCTAGTTCGTCGCTGCTTCTCTGTGGTGATTTTCTTTGTGGAAGCATCCTCTGTTTTTCTTCCACGCTCTGCTTCCTTTTAGAGAAAGGTTCACTCCATGTGCAAGCACCTAGGACATCAGATGTCTGCTCAGTCCTGACAGCCACGCGGCATGTGTTCACTTCATCGCCACAGCAGCCCGTGAGGCCGGTGGCCCCGTGACTCCGTCTCACACTGGAGGGCAGAGTGGCTGGTGCTTCAGGGTGGCCAGTCTGTGCGGGCAGCACTGGGGCCCGAGCAGCCCGGCTCTGCTCCACTGGAGCGTCCGTCACGATTTCACCGGAGGCCCATCGTGGTGTAACTCCAGCCGAAACAGCGCCGACCGCCCGACCGCCCAGCGTGATTCTTCAGGCAGGGAGAGCTTTGCACACGCTCTTCACGAGGGTGGGAGTTCTTGTTAAGCTGTGGTTGGAGCAACAGGCTCTCAACGGCTCACAGCACTGAAGGCACAAGCGAGAGCCTGGATCCAGCAGACCCCGTGTCACAGCTACAGAGCCCTGGTGGCGCAGTGGGTTAGGCATGGGGCTACTCATCGCAAGGCCCGTAGTTCGAAACCTCAGCCGTTCTGCGCGAGAACAAGGAGGCTTACTGCCCCGTGGGGCCGCTGTGAGCCGGAATCGACTCTGTGGCAGGGAGGTGGGTGAGCAGCAGGCCGCTAACCACAGGCTGGTGGCTCACCCCCCCACCCAGGCCACGCTTGGGTGTGGCTCCTGATGCCGGCTGCACAGTTACAGATCTTTGTGCACCAGGAGCTGGGCCGGCTCTTGCAAGTTAAAATGACACAGTCTGAGAACAAGGGGGTCGGGAGCAGAGACCCCCAAACCCGTCTGTAGACAACAGGACATCCCTTCACAGAAGGTTCACAAGAAGGGATGAGTCAACCAGGGCGCAGCAGAGCACCAATGAAACGCACACTACTCCTAACCCCCACTGTCATGACCCCAGTCCTGCCTTCAGTTCTGGCGAGGCCGGAGCAGGGACACTGGTACAGATAAGAGCTCAGAACACAGGAAATCCTGGCCAGATGACCCCTCAGGAACAGGAATGGGAGTAGCGATACCAGGAGGGTAGGGGGAAGGAAATGACAAAGGAGGAACTTTGATCACAATGATACACATACCCCTCCCCCCTCCACTCCAGGGGGACGAACAACAGAAACATGGTGAAGGGAGACAGCGGTCAGTGTAAGATATGAAAACAATAATAACTTATACTCTATCAAGGGGTCATGAGGGAGGGAAAAAGGAGGAGCTAATACTAAGGGCTCAAATAGAAAGTCAATATTTAGCAAATGATGATGGCAACATATGTACAAATATGCTTGATACATTTGATGTATGGAATGTTATAAGAGCTGTAAGAGCCCCAATAAAATGATCTAACAATAAATTTTAAAAAGGGAAAGATGAGGCTAACTGTTCCCATAAAGATTATGGCATCAGTGGAACCCCATCTCTTTCACTCACCACAGATCCAGCTGGGGTCCCGGGCTCATCTGGGGATGGGCACACCTTGGCAGGCCCCCTTCCCCATGAGCCTTCGGGGACTGTGGCTAGGGCGTGGTGGCTGGTGTCTGCCCGCAGCTCACGGGCACCCAGAACCACTCAGGGCCAGATCAAGATACAAACTCAAAAAACAGGAAAAGGCATCCCAAGAACAGGTGGCCTCTGTTCCTTACCTGGCCTGCATGTCCCCAGACCCTCTGGCATATTGTTCAGGGTGGCCCACCGAGGGCGTCCCAGGCCCAGCCCCAGGCCCAGGGCCCAGCCCTGTGAACTATTCCACAGTTGTCCATTTGGAATGTTGGCCAGAGAGATAGTCCCTAAAAGAGGAGTTGAGTGTAATATCTCGTTTCAGCAGACAGGACCGCATCCTTATCCGATCTCTTTTCTAAACCCAAGTATGGTTAAAACGGTCAAACACGTCAAAAAGAGCATCCAGAGAAGTCCTAGAATTCAATGTCAAGTAACAGAGTCTAAGGATCCAAACTCGAATTCTAGGGATATGCATCTGGCAATCCGCACACCGCCTCACAGTCACACGGCTGAAATCATCTTTCTACAGAGCGGTTCCTCTTCCCGAGGTCATGAATTCAGGGGTGGGGTGTGGTGGGGGGGGAAGGACCCTGGGTTTTTTTAGTCTTCAAACTAAAATTCCGACGCAAAGATGTTAACGTTGTGTCCATCTCTCCACTTTCATTCTCTATTCATGTGACTACTCACGCCTACCTCTGATGGGTGACTGTGAACCACCCCCCCGCCCCCAGCTGCCTCTCCCCAACAGACTCTAGTCCCCACTGTCAAATGTACCTTCTTCACACGTCACCTGGAAGATGGCACTTCCCTTTGTCAGAGCTGTCTACTGTCTCTACAGAAAGGTCACAACTGAGCACAGGCATCCTCTGCTCCCCCTCCCCCTCCTCGATCTCCCTCAATCACCCTCCACAGGCTCTCAGCAGCCGAGCTGCTAGAAGCATCTGCCCTCACACGCGGGACAGCAGGCCAGGCGCGAGGGGGCCTCTGGAGTCAAGTGACTTTCGCGACTGAGGTTGTCTTTGTGTCAATTCTGACTTGTGGCGCCAACTTCTCTGTGGATGGTCCAGGGCAGACCACCCTGACTCATAGGTTTCAGGGGCCGCAAATATTTATGGGAGCAGACAGCCTCCAATTTCTCCCATAGGGCGGTTGGTCGTCCAAACTGCTGAGCTTGTGGGTAACAGGCAGCCCTCTCCTCCACCAGGGCTTCGTTTTCTTCATACTAAGACACTGCGAACATCACGCTTGGTCAAGCAGAGGGGCAGCGACAAAGACATAGTTGACGCAGTGGCTTCAACAGCGACTGGAGCTTTGGCACGACTGTGAGGAAGGTGCAGGACCGGGCCGTGTTTGCTTCTGTGTGCAGAAGATCGCTGTGGGTTGGAACCGGCTCGATGGCACCTGGCAGCAACAGCAAGATGCCATCAAAAAGTTGATTCCCGGTGTCGACACGTCAAAGAGGCACCAAACCACTGCTACCAAGGTGGACGAAACTGCTAGCCTGGCTCAGCACAAATCAAGTCGGACACAGACTGAGTGGCTACTGTCTTCCCCAGTTCCTCATAAAACACACCATCATGGCCATCGAGTCAGTGCTGACTCACAGCGACCCTCTGTGGCTTTCAGAGACGGTCACTGTTTCTGAGAGTAGAAAGCCTAGTCTTTGTGCCAAGGGGTTGCTGGTGGTCTCAAACTGCCAACCATGAGGATTGCAGCCCAACATGTAACCATGACACCACCAGGGCTCCATTAGGTCCTCATAATCTGTGTTAAAACAACACTGTTAGGTAGGAAGAGGCAGGGACAGGGGGACTGTCCCTCCCCATGTCTGAAAGCCCCATAAATAGCCAGCCATCAAGACTACTGGGCATGCGCCAATTCAAGCTGGAGCCAGGTGGATGGTACACCTACTCCAAACCAGGCCCAGGTGGGCTTCACTAAGCCAATGGTGTCAACCAATACCTTGGACCATGCCTCCCAGCCGAAGGCCTCCGACACCTGGAACGCGAGACGGCCCCTTCTTCTTTCTCTCCCTTCCGCCCGGCAGTGCCAGGGTCTCCCTGGCCTCAGGCCACCACGTGTGGGTGCAGTCCCACGAGGCTGCCCGTGTTCAGTAAAACCTGAAACTTCTTCAGTCCTTTATAAAAACACACTTGCATCACACACCAGGCTTTGGCATGAATCCTTTCGCGTGCGAAGCCAAGAACCGAGGTATTTCCCACCTGAGAAACCTAACAATACCAGTCTCACTTTAAAAAAGTTCTTTATGCAGCAGTGAAAAGAACTGATTTTCTTAAATCTCAGCCCTCAGCCAAGTGCACCGAAGGCACTGGGTGACCAAGCGGGGGGCCACACCAGCTGCTTCCCCCTCGGCGCACCCTTTCCCTTCAAAGACCGACGGGCAGATCAACTCTAGCGCCTCCCATGTTGGGTTCTAGGCAGGCCTGTCTCAAAGAGGAACAGCTGCCAGGAAAACAACCCACAGCGTTTGCTGCCAGGGATACAACGGGAGCCTTCAAACAGACATGAGAATTCTGGGAATCTTGTCCCTACTGCTGTGAGCATGACAGCTTCCCAATCATTACAGACTTTTCTGATGAGATGGGTGGTGATATTAAAGAAATGCAATGTTTTGATCGCGTATCATAAAAATGTGTCCACATTTGGAAAAACCTCTTGAATTCGCTGAACCAATATTTTCCAAATCACCAATACACGATGTTACAAAATTATGGATGGGTAGAAAAGTATTCATACAAACTGTTGGAGAAACCAACATATTTTCATGTAACCGAATACAAATAAAGTTCATTGTTACGGTTTCAGACTTTGCTTTGTAATCCAGCTTTAAGAAACAATGGTCTCACCTGGGTCACTTGGCATAACGGATCCCGCAAAGACTTTAAAAATTCATGAGCTGGGCGGCCATCTAGGGTATTGGCCATCAATAGTGATTGGTGTCTCCCTGTCCAGAGGTAAGACGTGGGAAGAAAAGGCAAAGACACACGGAGGCAATCAGTCCCAAAGCCTAATGGAGCACACGGACCTCTTCGGAGGCCAGAAGACCTGGAGGGCGCCAGCTTACTGCGAAAGAGAGTAAGGTCGCTATAGAGTTGGGGGTGGGGGATGTAGCATGACATGCAGAATCGTTTGAAAAACAGGCTTACTGCTCAGCAAGACAGGTCTCTAACTGAGACTAAGGCCCTTAGTCACCCTTCAGGTCTGGAAATGAATTCACATGAGGGGCTCACTTTTCTGCCCAATCATGGACCACGAGGGAGATGCATGCGAATTTGACAAGCCCACCATTTGAGATCAAAAGGGCAGCACTTACCGGAGGACAAAGTTCGGTTGGGCTAGGGAGGGAGAGGAATGAACGTGGGCAACAGAAGGCGGAAATGAGATCAGGGAGGTTGCACGGTGGGGACTGCGATCCGGGGCACGAAACAAAGCAATCAAGCGTGTGAACTGTTGGGTGCGAAACCTTCCCCCAATTCACAAGCTTTAAAATAAGGAAAGCGGTTACTCATTAGGGTGCTCATTGCAAAGCCCGCGTCTATCCTGCAACTACTCCTGCAAAGGGTCCCTGCAATCTTGAACCTCCTATCGGCTGTTCCACCCTGCCTCTCTCTCCTCTCTCCCTCTCCCTCTCTCTCTCTCTTTCTGCCATCGGTCAGCGCTGACTCACAGTGACCCCTGTGGCTTTCCGAGACTGTAACTGTGCACAGGAGTAGAAAGGCCAGGCTTTCTGCAGCAGAACTGCTGGTGATCCCGAACTGCCGACCCTGTGGATCGCCGCAGCCCAACCCGTAACCACGACACCACCCCGGCTCCACCCTGTCTGATAGGGTCACCAGGTGTCAGCACTGACTCATGGCAGTGAATTTGTTTAGTTTGTTGGGAGGATTCAGTGATGTAAAGTGTGAACGGATCAAGGACAATCTTTTATCATCCTTATTCCCTCCTAAAAACAAATACGGCTACATTGTTCCCCTTAAAGATGCAGTGGACTAGCAGTGAACATGCGGCTCTCTGATTTATGCATTACACAGAAAGCTGTTCTCTGATGCCGGGCCCTTTCCTCCCACCACAAGGAAGACAAACAATCAGGAGACAAAAGAGAACACATCAGCCCAGAGAGGAGAAACAGCCACCAACAGTGTCCCTACTGACCCGAGGCAAGAATCTTTATGAGGTCAGAGAGGCTGAAAGAAGGGAAGCGATGGATCTGGGCGCAGACAAAGAGCGAGAAATGTCTCCGTGTCCCCACCACACAAGCAAGTAATGGAAATGCTGGCCAGGCCCCTGGCGAGACACCCCGGGACCACACACAGAAAATAAAAGCTGGGAGTTGAGAGCCCATTTCTGAGACATGTCCACAGAGGCCTCCAGCAGCAGATGCCCTGTGACCTCCTCCCTGGGCCTGCCTTTGTGACACCCAGGTGGTTTGGAGTTGGCGTGATCTTTACCCCTCCCCCCTTCATTCTGACAGCTCTCTGTGGGACTCCAACCATGTTTTCCTCTGGCACATTCTTAGAAGGGGCCCCAGGTTCCAGTCATACCACTTCACATACCCACAAGGATCATATGGCTAATTATCACACACGGAATCGTGTGTATGGGAAAACGAAGCAAGGACCAACCTGTGTGAGCTTCCCAAACAAGACCATGCGAGGATGGGAGGCTCCTTCCTGATTATCTCAGGTGAATCAACTCCATGCATTTGTACACAACAAAACAACAACAACAAAAACACCTCCTTGCTCTCTAACTCAGTCCACCTGTGGGACAGGGCAGAACTGCCCCTGTCACTCTCCATGGTTTGGAGCGGTGGCCATTCTGCCCTCTCATCTTGTGGTCACTCCCTGAGGAAGGCTGGCCACTTACACATTTTCGGAGAACTCGATTTCTCCAGTCAGGCCCTTTATTATTATTTTTTAATGTGTCCTTACAGGTCGAGTGTATCCCACTTATCTCTGATGCAGCCTCTGCCTTGTTTTGTCCCTTGGCGCCCTGCTGGTGCTGTAGGGTGACCATCGGACAAGGGAGTGCAAGGCTGGTTCAATCCACCTGCTGCTCCTCGGGGGAAAGTCGAAGCTTTCCCTTCCCGTAACGATCTGCAGCCTTGGAAACACTGCACGAGATTGCTATGTGTCCGAATCCACTGGATGGCAGTGGGCTGAATTTGTTTTCGAAGGCTTTTTAAAGGGAATATGAAGCTTTCAAATTGTTTTACAATTAGAGAACCCGGGTGGCAAATTGGTTATAAGTTGGGCTGCTAACTGCATGGTCGGCAGTTCGAAATCACCAGTTGCCGTGCAGGAGAAAGATGAGGCTTTCTATTTCCATGAATACCTGAGTTGGCATCAACTCGATGGCAGTGGGTTTTGGTTTGGTGGAGAACAACAGATTCCTTAGGAGGGAGGGTAATCTGTAACAACCTTGCACTTACAAAAGTGATCTGGGTATATATCAGCTGAGTGCGACTTGAGATACAAAATAGCATTCCCAAAACTAATGTTTTCCCTCCTCTACCCAAAGAAACAGATGGAGAACTCATCTAGAGAAGTCTTTGGAAATTTCAGCCGTGTTTTGCTTCACGTATCATGTCACACTTTATGATTCTACCGGAAGGCAAGAGACTTGAGACCGCGTGAGTAGGATTGGAGGAAGTCTGAGATTCCCCCCTCCAAGGGTGTTGCTGTAAGGGTTCCACACTCGGAAGTCGCCGCTGTACGGCCGCGGCTCACATCAGCCTCGCTCTTTTTATCCTACTTGACTCGTGTGTACTCAAGGGCTGCATCAACTGACATGTGGGACCCAGGTCCACGAACTCTTCGCCTATGGCAGGAGAAGGTCAGGCCACCTACCGGGGCTGCCACTACAGAGCCCGGGGGGACGGCTGCCTGTTGGCACTGGAGCCCAATGCTGTGAGACTTCTGCATTTTATAAAGGAATGAGAGCACAATATCTATTATATATATCATATTTTTAATGTAAAAGATCTCATTTCTAAGCTTTGGCATCGAATTCAAAGTTTTCTAAAATACCATGCTCATCAAGAAACCAAGTTTGTGGGCACAGGCTCCCCAGCACTGCCCATGTGCCAGCTCTGAAGCTTCCCCCTTGTCGTCTTACTCCAGCATTTCCTGCAAGCTCACGTTTCTTTTTCTTTTCCAGTCCACACGGGCTCCTAAGAAAATGCCGTAGACTCAGTAAGTGCATCTCCAACAAAGGAAAGGAGTGGTTGGGGGTCCAGACAGGGATGTGAGCATCAGAAGGTGGGTGCTTCAAACGCACCCAGAGCCACCTTGGAAGAAAGGACGGTGGATCTGCCCCCAGACACTCGCAGCTTCAGCACCTATGGAGCCAGCAGCTCCTCTCTGGGACACCTGGGAACACTAGGATACTGTGCGTGGGAACCCGCCCCACGGCTGCTGGCTTTTGTTTCCTTAAACAAAGGGACGAGAAACATGGTCATCTTCGACATCCCTGTCTGCATCGTCTTCGATCCAGAGAAAGCACGATGTCCAGAAGCCAAGTTCTCGGAACCAACCCTCTCTGCAGGGCTGGGCATAGCAGCAGCAGCAACTCAGCGGGGTGCTGAACTCCCTAATTTTCTATCAGCTGAAAGTCTATCTGATCGCCAACCCAGATAAGGCTGAAGGTCCCAAAATCCACACCCTTACTCCATTTGAGCTCCCTCTTCCTCTGGGCACCCTGCCCCCATGGCACTCTGACGGAGCATTCTGGGTTCTACCTCAACTACTCTGGAAAGTCAAACGTCCTGCTACAAAGTCAGAGAAGCCTTTAGTAAATGAAAACATCACAGCCATGAAGCCACTGCTGCTTCACATGGCCTCCATCGAGGTCTACACTTGCTCAAGGTGGTATTTACATCTTTCTAACACAAGCAAAATATTTTTAAACGTGAATCCAGTAGCATTATTTTTTGACTCACCCTCATATACTGTCTGTAATCACCTCAGTCCCTGGCAGATCCTCGAAGCACAGTGGGTTATGCACTGGGCTGCTATCCACAAAGCCATCAGTTCAAAACCACCAGCCACGCCGAGGGAGAAGGCCGAGGCTGTCTATTCCAGTAAAGAACTCTCGGAAGCCCAAAGGGGCATTTCTACTCTGTCCTGCAGGGTCACTAGGGGTAGAATTTGAGTCAATGACAATGAGTTTGGTTTTTTTGAGTTTACTAATTAATCAGAAGGTTGGTGGTTATAACCCACGTGTGTTCATCTGGGTTGACTAGAGAAACAAATTCATTGTATGTCAGAGAATATTATATCAAAGAGTAATTTTATATTAAGAAAACATCCCAGTCCAGTCCAGATCAGGTCCATAAGTCCGATATTAGCCCACATGTCCAGTACTAATCTATAAATTCCTCTCCGGGCTAACACAACACAAGCAATGATGCAGAATGCAGGAAGATCACAGGCCTGCACGTGGAAAATCTTGTGGAGCCAGTGGTGGTGGAAGCATCTCCAGGGCTCTGGCTGCCATCAGCATAGCTTCATTTGGTTTGGCAACAGAATGTGCAGCAGAGAGAGTGTGTGTCCTGCCTCCAGGGAGGAAGACGGGAGTTCCCATAATCCTCAGGAGAAGGCCATGCCCACACAGAGGCCTCATTGGCTATGACCTGATTGACAGGCTAGACTCCACCCCTTTGTTCAAGTTGACATGAGATTATGTAACTGCCACACCATGCAACTCACAGAACACACAGCTGGCACGCTCCTTCTGTCAAGGTCACAGCCAGGAACACATGAAGGATGTCTACTCGGGCTGTGTGTGGCGGCTATGGGTCAGAATCGGCTGCCCTCTGCGTGTGCTGACTCTCCGGCTGTCGGACTTCTGCGGCTATTCACCTCACTGAATTCACCTTTGTTCCCTGAAGAACCCAAGAGAATATAGATGGACAGCAACCCCAAACTATCTAGAACATTCTATTGCATACACGGATACATATGTTTTGGTCTAGAATTTTCCCCAATTGCTTAATTGTGCAAAATCCTTTTCTTCCTTTAGCTCATGGGGGTGAGACACGGCATATTTTTATACATCTTACCCCTGAGGTACGAAATCTAATTTGGAAAAACAAACCATCTACCCCAGAACACACTGTGCCAGCGCTATTTTGGAAACTTCTCACATCTGTCTTCCTGAACTACTCCTGTCACTTCATGGAATTCTCCATCGAGAAGACAGGAACAGGAAGGCCGGTGAAATCACTAGAGGGTGCCTGGAATATTAAAACAGAGCCAGTGCACCAAGCATCTGAAAACTGGGCCAGCCCTGTCTCCTGGGGCTTTAAGAAAGGGCTGGATGCTTCTGAGATGTAATGTTTAGATTATTTGAATTACAAAAGGGAGGTTAAACAAATAGTCCCCAGATTGAAAAGGCATTTCTATGAGGATACTAGTACACTCTACCCAGGACGGTCGTACTGTTCAGCTAACGGAGGGCAGAAGGGTCACCGGTTGTGTTGCCATGATTCGGTTTGTGTTTTGGTGTTCACACTTCTACCAACTACCCAATTAGTGAGTTGGCCCCAAGGCTTAAAAAAAAATCAATTTACTACATCAAAGAATTCAGACTCTGTAGCAACATGAATCAATTGGCTATGACAACCAAATCGGCCCTTGTCCTTGACAATGGCTCTTCTGATTCACAGGCTGGGAGACAAAACCAAAGGATGCCCGAGGCGCACTGAACTGTCAGCCCCAATTCTTCCCTCCCTCAGCTTTGCATATAGGAAGAACTGCCTTCCCAGACATCATAAGCAAGTGTTTTATACAAATTGTGCTCACGTTTTTCTACCCTTTCGGGGGTTTGGGGGAAGGGATATCAAAACAAAAGCAATGACAAGCCCATTGATAGCAAGTCAATTGCAACTCACAGCCACCCAACTGGACAGTACAGAATGGCACCATCAGGTCTCCAAAGCTGTCAGATCTTTACAGCGGGGTGCTACATCGTTCTCCCATGGAGCCGTTGGCGGGTTTGAACTGCTGACTTCTTAGCTGGCAGGAGTGTGCTTTAACTCCTGTGCCGACAGGGCTAACTATACAGGGTGTGCCCATATGGCAGGAAAGGACTCTTGAAGGCACCGCAGGCTAGTCTTTGGGTTGCTGACTGAAAGGCTGGTGGCTCAAACCCACTAGCTGCTCCGCAGGAGAAAGATGAGCCCATTGGCTTCCGGGCAGATTTATAGCTTTAAAACCCCACGCCCGAGAGCAGCCCCAGCCTGTTCAATAGGGCCACTCCAAGTCGGAACTGCCTTCAGGAACCCAAAGCACACAACCCTTTCTTTTAGCATTGGGGTCACGGCACCCTTTTGAACTGGTTCACACTCCTGGGAAAGCCTGGTCATCTCATAGACTAGCTCTTCCCTCGTTCCAATAAACCTCCTCGGGGTCTCAAAGGGCATCGGCACATGACACGCGTGATGAATGCGGCTCCCCCAAAAGTCGCACAAGAGCTGGAGGGGGCAATTGAGAAAGAAAGGGAAATAGAAAGCAGTCCATCTCCGGGTGAGGCAGTGCGGTCTCTTTTCCGAATAGCATCCTAACGTGGAAAGGATGCCCCTGAGGTACAAACGAGTCATTCTATTTTCCTAGGCTCCCCGAAGCCCCGTCTCCCATCCAAAGATAATTGTGTCATGATTTGGTGATAAAACAACCCCCCCTGTGGTGAGTTCTCATTTAACGCACAGCAAAGAAATACACATTTCAGACAGATGTACCACGGCACGGTACATTACTAGCTTACAAAAACTACCCCCCCACCTCCTTTTTCCAACAGCTAGTATTCCATGTTCATTGTGCGCGTGCGTGTGTGCACAGACTCATGGTTGCTGTTTCTTATCGCCCAGTCTATTCGACTCCTGGTGAAATGTGGGGTTTCAAAGTCTCCGCTTAAAAGATTCTGTTATATTTTCATTCCATTCTGCAGCCCCCTTGCATGTCTATAATATATAAGTATAAAACCAGAAAAACACCCAAACTCACTGCCATTGGATCGATGCCGGCTCAGAGCTACTCTGTAAGACAGGGCAGAGCTGCCCCTGAGCGTTTCCTGAGACTGTACACCGTTTGGGGTGTAGAGAGTCTCATCTTGCTCCCCCAGAGGGGCTGGTGGCTTTGAACTGCTGACCTTGCAGCTGGGATCCCAAATCATAATGCACTACGACCTCCACGGCTCCTATGACATGTAGCATTAACATCAGTATTGTGACTACACGCTGGCCAGACACTGCTGAATTTAAATGGAGTGATGCTTTTAAGTGATCAAGCTAGCGGCATGTTTCTCTGGGAGAAAAAACAAAATAAACCACCAACAGAAAAATGCCAAAGCTGAATAACCATCTATTTTATGTGACTCATTCATTTAGGTCATGGGTGCTATCTGAAATGCTTAAACCTGATCATGATGTAAAGGTATTTCTTCTCGGTCGAGGCTGACACAGGTTATGAGGCAACTCCAAAAGAGGACTCCCAATTTTTTTAATAGTCTGCAACTGTGCGGCCCAAATACCGAAGTGCCCCCAAAGGGCCGTTTCAAAGGACAGCTCAGGCTTGGCTTCTCAGATATTTTTCGAAAACTCAGTCACATGGTGTTAAAGTCACAGCCAACACATTCTTACGAGCATGATGTGAGTCCACATGTCTGTCCTCGTGGTGAAGTACGAGTGAAGAACAGTTCTAGTTGTAACTGCCCCCAGAGGGCTGGGTGTGCCGGGTGCAGACAAGGTATATGACACACTAGTAGAGGGGGGTTGATCCAAAGATGCCAGAGATGTAGGTGAAGGATTAGAGAACAGAAAGGCCTGGTCTCAAGGAAATTAATTAAAATCCTCAATTTCTACATAAACATTGTATTTTTTGCAATCTCATAAATAACACACATACACCTATAATGCGCTTACCTCTCCTGGAGAGCAAAAAACGAGGGGGCTTGATGGCTTAAAAAAACCATCTACCTAATGAAAAAATAAAATAAATAATAACAATAAACTTTTAAAAATTAAAAACCAAACCAAACCATTCCTTGGATAAAAATATAAAAATACAATGTGTTTTGAAATACCATTTTCTCATTTTGAAGTATCACTTGAGCAAGACTAATGTTTCCCCCAAAGGAAAAGATGTCTTTGGCGAGCACACCTTTACATTTTCATCACCCACTGCCATAGAGAGGACTCCGACTCATAGCAACCCAATCAATACACGGCTTACGGGGACAGATAACTCATCCTTCCTCCTTGGAGCAAGTGGACGGCTGGTTTGAACTGTCCACCTCAAAGTTAGCAGCCTAACACTCATCCCACAGCACCACCGGGGCTCCATGTCGGCATACATACATCCTTGAATTTTTTTAAAGTACCGTATATACTCCTTTATAAGCTGAGTTTTTCAGCACAAAAGATGTGCTGTAATACGGGTTTGGCTTACACACGGGTCAGTGGCACCCCAGCGAGGTGTAACGCGGGTGATTGCCGTTCCTCCGCTGTTCATTCAAAGCCCCGCTGACACTGCAGGGCTTTGAATGTTTGTTACTCACATCTAACCAATCAGAGCCGTCCTATGACGTGGACGACTCCAATTCACAGAAGCACCCGTAGTGATTCACTTACGCCGGCAGCTGAACTGGTAAGGACCTGTCTGTGGCTGCGCTCCGCCTCTCCCCTCTGGTCTCTGTGTTAATTCACATCCTGCATTTCCCACCCTAGGCTTATACTCGGGTCAATCAGTTTTTCTGGTTTCCCAGGTGATAAATAGGTACCTCGGCTTATACTCGGGTCGGCTTAAACTCGAGTATATACGGTAGTTGCATTCTTAATAAGCTGTAGCCTACCCCTAATATTTCTTTCATCATTTTGTTGGACAAAGTCCGGTTATTTCGAGGCGACATTGAAAAAGGGTTCACCTAAACACTTAGAGGCTCAGAGTGACCCTGCAGGGCAGGGAGAACTCACTGGCCCTGTGGGTTTCTGAGACCGTAACTCTTAGTGGGAGTAGAAAACGTCACCTTTCTCCCACTCCTTAGTACTGTAAGGAGCATACATTCTAAATAGATGCCACTTTACGGTTCCTAACACCAAAGACCTACCGGTATTTCTAGTCTGAAAATGCTTACCAGAACAAACGCCTTAGGTGTGAGGCAAAATGAAATCCACCTCAACTGCGGTAGGTGGGGAAATCGAATCCTATTTCCCACACAAATCGCCCAATTTTACTTCAAAGAGACTCATACTCATGTCTGCCTGGAACTGGGCTTTTCTGCTCAGCCTAGAATCTCCTGGCATCACGGGTTATCGTGCTGGTCTGCCGATCCCAAGGCCAGCCGTTTGAAACCACCAGCAGGAGAAAGATGAGCTTTCTGCCCTTGTTAAGATGCACAGCCTCAAAAACCCACAACGGGCAGTTCTGCTCTGCCCCGTAGGGTGGCTAAGAGCCAGAATCAACCCGATGGTGGCCCATTTGGATTTGATTTTGAGAGAGAGCGTCACCTTGGTCACCAAAGGCCAACCTAGAGCGCCACCTTGGGCTACAACGTTGCGCGGGGTACCTGTCTCGTCCGGGGAGCTGGGGGAGGCACTGTCTTGGGACAGCGTGGTCCAGCTGGACTCTTCATCGCTGGGGGCCAGGTTCTGGATCCGGTGCAGGGCACAGTCCGTCTTAGCGCCCGTCTTCGGGTGGTCCTTCTTGGTCTCTGGGCTGGAGGACACCGTGGCCACCTGGCCGTCTTCGGGGCTGGAGGGGGGCTGGTTTGGTTTCTGCAGCAGCACGTCGCCATCTCCGATGAGGGTGGCGGTCTGCCCGGGGCCTGGCTGGGCTTTCTCCTCCCCGGGCCCTGGGCGGTTGCCCAGGTTCTGCTCCAGCCCTCGGGCGGAGGTTTCCAGGTCTGCATAGTAATTGAGGAAGCTCTTGGTTCTGCGAGGCTGGCAGGGGGCACTGTCGCCGCCCGAGGAGTCCGGCTGGTGGGGCTCTTTGCCCTCTAACTTCTCAGAAGTTACGTTGATGACAGCAGTGGGGCTGACGTTTCTATTGGGGTCTTGCTGCTGCTGCCCGCCTTGTTCGGCAGCCTTCCGGAGCTGGTTCTCCCCGTTTTTCACCAGTTTGCTATTGGCGGAGCCGTTGCCCAGGAGGGGCTGGGCGGCGGGATCCGAGAGGCCCATGGCGGCCTGGATGTTCGTCAGTGCATACTTCTTCCTGCACTTCGGGGGGGTGCTGCTCTTGGCTTCTGTGTGCTTGATTTCCGCGTTCAACAGTTCATTGTGGGAGGACCGCAGGTTCAGGGTGGTGGGCGGTGTGGCCGGGCCGTTGCGGTTCGCGACATCTGTGGGCCCGCTGCTGGCCATAAACCCTGTGGAGGAGTCTGCACCGGAGTCAGCTGGGGGAACAAAAGGACATGGTCATTAGCCGCTCGCCAGGAGGCAACGACTGAGCATCCAGTGCCAGCAAGAAGGGGCACCTTGGTGGCCGGCTGCCTTTTTCGTAGAAATGACCTACCTTCCCGTCACCGTCTTACCAAAAGAGGGCTGAATGTGGAGAGACAGAAGCCAATTTGCAGAAAAGCTTATGAGGTCTGAAGGTCCAAATTCAACTTAGAATTTGTTTTCCAAAGCATCCTCTTTTTTATTTTCTAAATTCTTAGAACAGCCTTTTTTTTTCTGGTGCCCCTCAGTCCTTCTCAACAGGCCTGCCCATCAAGCCTGTCACCAACATCTACACCACCTTTCTATTGGTAATTCCTTTGGACAATCAGGAAGAAAAGGTGGTGGGGGGGGGGGGTGAGAGGGGAGAATGTTAAATGTCTCCCTTCACCTTGACTTTCTTTCCTTTTTTAAAAAAATAATTTTATTGAGGGCTCTTACAGCTCTTATCACAATCCATCCATCCATCCATCCATCGCATCAAGCACATTTGTACATATGTTGCCATCATCATTCTCCAAACATGTTCTTTCACCTTGAACTCTTGGTAGCAGCTCCTCATTGCTCCCTTCCCCCTCCCCCTCCCTCCCTCATAAACCCTTGATAATTTATAAATTATTTTCATATCTTACACCAACCACTGTCTCCCTTCACCCATGTTTCTGCGGTTCATCCCCTGGGTGGGGTGGAGGGGCAGGCGGTTATACAGTGATCATAGTGATCAGTTCCCCCCACGTTCCCCCCACCCTTCTGGTAGTGCTACTCCCACTATTGGTCCTGAGTACAATTTTTTCAAGGAACTGAGTGAAGCTCTCTCTCCTCGTGGTGTGCAGACTGGGGACGAGCTGAGCGTGGCTCTAAGAGGAGGTGTGGAATCGCTGTCTTCAGGTGCTTACACTCGGTCAGGCCAGAGCTGATGGAGGTTGTAAACTACGAGAAGTGGGACAGAACAAGAAGGTACCTATCTCTCTGTGTTGGACCAGAGAGCACCCACTATGCCATTAAGCAGTTGTTTTTGTGAGAAGGGTTAAAAACAAAACCAAGCCCTGCTTCTTCTGTTTGAAATGTTTTCCTAATCAACCATCCAAGATATGGCTCAACGGAAATTGACTATGACACGTGTTTTATGGCTTTGAGTCCAAAGGTGGAACAAGTCAGCTTAATGATTGGTGGTGACTGCTCTTTGGAGAGGTTCCAGCAAGTCTGAAGGCTGCGAGAATGTCCCCTTGTTCTTATCACTGCCGCCAAGTCCAAGTCCGTTCTGAACCCCAGGGGCCCATGGGAGGCTGTAAATCTTCCCAGGAGCAGAAGGCCTCATCTCCCTCCTGCAGACCACGACGCTGGTCCCTGCCAGCACCACCAGGGCTCTGTTCGTTTGGCTCTCGCAGGAAAAACATGCTGGAACCCAGAAGTCAATGAGGGCCCTGACGGTATCCACTTAGGAAGTGGTTCGTGCCACCTGGATCTCACAGAGGCCTAGAAATGGTTCGGGACAGCTCGGGAGGTGGGACAGAGGGCCAGCCTGAGGCAGACTCTCAGTGAAGCGCTGGGGTGGGGAAGGGGAGGCGGCCAGAGGGGGAGAAGGACAACTTGAAGAGGGCTGTTCTGGATGCAAGAGAAGCCATGCCGCACGGATCAGGACGTAGGAACTGGGCCCGGGGCCACCATGGGGACAAGAATGACGTGATCCCCTGAAGGGCCATGATCTCACCAGCCAGGTCCGTCCGTGCACAGCGTGGGCTGAGAGGGCAGGTGGGCCGCCGCCTTGGCTTTCTTAATGAACCTGAGAAGTCATTGGGGGAGGAGGCTCCATTAGGCACAGTCATTTTTCTCAGCCGAGTTTAGGGATGTGTTCCAAATGCCCAGAGTTGATCGATGCTTTCGAGAGCATTTTTTTTGGGGTGGGGTGGGCTCGCCTTTGTTGCTTGTACTAAACAGACAGGGTGAGGAAATGATTTCATTTCTGACTGAACACACACACACACACACACACACACACACACACAAAGAAAGGTGCCCCCGAGCCCTGGGGGGCAAAAACATGAGTCCCCAAAGGCGCCTGAACACACGGCTCTGACTTAGAACACAGACTCGGCTGTGGCAGCAGGGATACCTCAGGGCTTCAGACCCCCACCTGTGCGGAATGGCCTCCTCCTTATAGGATTCCCTTGCCTTCGAAGGAGCCCTCCTGATTTCCTTGAGGGCAGCAGAGGAGCCAAAATGTAGCTCCTGGCATTCTTGGAATTGTATTCTGACAACTCCCTCTTCCTCCCCCAGGCAAAGCCCAGGCTCAGACAGAAGAGGCGGGCCAAGAATTTCCCCCCACTGGGGAGCTTAAGGCTAGCTGATGGCTGTCTCTTTATCATCAAATATCCAGACCCAGGATTTCTGACAAGGGTCACTTAGGCCTCCCGAACCCATTACCCTTCAGGAAGTCAGGTGATACCTAAACACCCCAGGCAATGTCTGTTTTTCATGGAGGGGCCTGTAGCCTGGCAAGAGAGCACTGTCTTGAACTTGCACTTCAGGGCTTCAAGTTGTTACTGGGAAGGAACTCTATCCACCTTGCCCACCTCCGTTCTTGGGTCTCCTTTTACAGAAATGGAGGCTCTAGAGTACTTCTCCCTTTTAAACAGCAAGCAGGCAGGTGAATTTGCTTTCCCTTCGTCTGGCTTCTCTATTGGTGACTGGTAACCACCTTGCTGGAAGCTGTGTTGTAACTGAAAACTCAACCTCGCTCAGCAGCGGCATCTGATAAGAGACAGGCCCACCTGGAACCCCCAAAAAGTTTCTCTGAGCTACACCCACAGCATAGATACACCCAAAGAAATGACATCTGGATTTTTTAAGTCGCTGCCAGAATCTTTTATTTAGGTATCGATCTTGGACATCTGGATGTTTAGGTGGCTGCGGAGTCCAGTGACAGACTGGTGAAAGCACTCTGCTGCTAGCCCCAAAGCCAGATGTTCAAGTCTACTGGCCGCTGGGTCTATAGGAGAAAAAAGGTAGCCGGCTGCTTCCATAAGGATTTAGTCTTGGAACGCCTACAGGACAGTTCTACTCTAATCTGCAGGGTGGCTATGAGGCGGAATCAACTCGACAGAGGGGCCTTTCTTGGTAATGGCTCACGAAGGGGCCTTGGTTGCGCGGTTATTAAGCGTTCGGCGGCACACTGAAGGGCTAGCAGCCCTCCATAGGAGAGAGACGTGGCAGTGTGCTTCTGTAAAGAACTATGGTCTTGGAAACCTCTGGGGCACTTCTCCCCTATCCTACAGGATCACCAAGAGCGGAATTATCGAGAAAAAGTGGGGGAATTTGTGTATTTACGGTGATATTATTATAAGAGAGCTGGGAATCTGCTGGCTTCTTATAATGTCTACCAGGTAGTTTTGTGATGCCCCATACGGTCTCCTAAGCAAGGTATTGTGGGGGAGAAATAAACACTTTAACCATGTTCTCACCTGCCCCAGGGCCCCTTGGAATCTTCTGATCTTTGGAAGCACGGGTGAGGGGGTGGGGGAAGGGCTGGCACAGTAATATGATCCAACGCAAACAGTTCTGCAAATGTGGTTTGTAGACATTGGAGCCTGAACACAGTTTGAGTGTGTCCGAAGTATTCAATCATGGTATCCTCTAGAGGCGAATGCAAAGTTTGGTCCTAGAACTCAGGCAGACCGGCTAACGCAATAAACCACACAGTTGCCTTGTAGAGCGGGCTATGCATTGAGTTTCCTAACTGCAAAGTCAGAGTGTGAACCCAATGACTGTGCATTCAATACAGAGGAAAGCCACAAGTTACTTACTCTGTGAGAGAAAGAGGCGACCGGTTACTCCCATAAAGATTGAGCCTTGGAAATCCAAAGGGGCCTTGCTACTCTGTCCTATGGGGTCGCCGTACCTGGAAACCGACTTGATGGCAGTGAGGTCGGACTTGGGGTTATAGTCAGAACCTCCACACCGAACTCACTGCCACCGAGTCAACGCCGACTCACAGCGACCCCCTGTGGGTTCCTGAGACTGTCACGGTTTACAGGAGTGGAAAGCCCAGTCTCTCTACGGAGGAGCTGCTGGTGTTTTCGCAGCCCAACAGGTAACCCCTGCCACCAGGTGCGCCTCAGTCAGGACCCCTGCAAGTCAAACGCTGCTCAGGAGCACCGAACAGTGGTTGCAGCTGGAGATTCACAGGGAGCTGCCAGAGGTCCCAGCTTCGTTCAGAAGAGCATGGGATATCACTGTTGATGCGAGATGGCTCTTGGCTGAAAGCAGAGAATATCACAAAGATGTTTACTTGTGTTTTATTGACCGTGCCAAGGCATTCAACTGTGGGAGTCATAATAGACCATGGGAAGCCTAGAGAAGAACTGGAAACAGAACAGCTCATGGTGTTCACACTGAACCTGCACCTGGATCAAGAGTCAGCGGTGCTCAAAGAAGAAGCGAATGCTGGATGGCTTAGCAGCAGGGAAGGTGTGGGTTAGGACTGCATCCTCTCACGATACTTATTCAATCTACACGCTGAGCCAATCATCAGAGAAGCTGGAGCATTTGAAGAAGAATGTTGCATCAGGACCGGAGGAAGGCTGACTAACAACCTACGATATGCAGATGACACAGCCTTACCTGCTAAAAGAGAAGAGGACTTGAAGCAATTGCCGATAAAGATCAAGGATTGTAGCCTTCAGTGAGGATTAAAGCGCAATGTAAAGAAGACCAAAATCCTCACCACTCAACCAACAGGTAACATCATGATAAATGGAGATTAACGTTGTCAAGGATGTTTTCTTGGTTGGATCCACAATCAGTGCTCATGGCAGCAGCAGTCAAGAGATAAAATGACACACTGCTTCGGGTAAATCTGCTCCCCAAGAGCCCTGTAAAGTGTTGAAAAGGAAACATGTCACTTTGAGGACTAAGGTTAAGGTGCAGTTGGCCTACGCCATGGTATTCGCAACTGCCTCAAATACATGGGGAAGTTGGACACTGAACAAAGGAAGACTGAAGAATTGATGCATCTGAATTAGGGTGCTGGTGAAGAATTTTGAAAATACCACGGACTGTCAATAGAACAAACAAATCTGTCTGGGGAGAGGTATGACCAGAATGCTCCTAAGAAGCCAGGATAGTGAGGCTCGGTCTCGTGTACGTTGGTCATTTTGTCAACAGGGACCAGGCACTGGGGAAGGACGTCATGCTTGGCAAAGTAGAGGGACAGTGGAAAAGAGGCAGACGTCCAAGGAGACAGACGGACACAGTGGCTGCAACACTAGGCTCAAACATAAAAATCATTGTGCAGATGGCACAGGGCTGGACGGTGCCTCATTTTGTGGCACAAAGGGTCCCTCTATTTTGGAACTGCCTCAACAAGACCTAACAACAACATGGCTCATCGGGAGATCCCGGGCTGCATAGTCGGTCACGTGCTGGGTTACCGCCCACATGACCAGCACGTCCAACCCCCCAGGGCAGCTCCACAAGAAAAAGACGAGGCTTTTTTTTGCTTCTCTACAGAGTGGAGAGTCTCCAAAAGCCATAGGGGCAGTTCTTCCTTGTCCAGGAGGTCACTGAGTCAGAATGGACTCTGCGGTGGTGAGTTTCACCCATGATCAGCTGGGAAACCATTTGGGCCCAAAAGGGTCATGAAGCAGGTAGCCCAAATCCCAGAGCAAAATCCACTGCCTTAAGAGTTGATTTAAATAAATAAAACACATTTAAAAGAGTGGATTTAGATTCAAAGTCATCCTGTACGACAGAGTAAAACTGCTTCTTTAAGAGTTTCCAGGCCGGAGAACAGACAGCCTCATCTTTCTCCCTCAGAGGGGTGAGTGGGTTTGAACTGCTGGCCCTGTGGTTGACAATCCCATGCATATCCTACAGCATGGCCAGGTTTCCAGGAAGTAGTTCTAACTTAAGAAATAGAGAAAGAAACCTCACTGTCATCATGACCACGGACAGTGACCGGAACAGAACGGCCTCTTTGGGTCTCCGAGACCTTAGATATGGACAGGAGCAAACAGCCTCATCTTTCCCCCATGGAGCAGCTGGTGGGTTTGAGCCACCAACCCTGGGGTTAGCAGCCAGTCAATGTTTGTCCCACGCCACGGCCAGGGTTCCACCAAGTAGCTGGAAGTTAGGAAAGTGCTGGAAAGATCAAGCCTCCAGGGCAGAGGACTCAGAAGTGGGAGGAGGAGCCAGGGAGGGGTCAAAGCAAGACTTCAGATCAGAGAGTCCGGGGCTCAGCCCTGTCCTTGCTGACTCCCAGAGGGATCTCTCAGGGCCTGGCCTTCAGCCTCCTTCTCTGACACACAGGAACAATAACAGTGCCTGGTAGGTGTGCGCACAAAAATCAGAAATTCCCATAATCCAGAGCCATAGCTGGGAGCTCCCTCAACCTCTTCTACCCCAAGTCACGGAGCATGGATGGGGCTGCCTGCCAGCGCCTTGAAAGTTAAGCACCGGGTAATGTAGTTGAAGTGACAGAAGTAGCCTTGATCCCGAAAGACACCCAGGAGCAAACAGACTAGTGAAACGGACAAAGGAGTTGGATCTATGAAGGACAAAAATACATTCTTCAGGCTTATGGAGGCGGCGGCTTGGGCCGATTTTTGAAAGGGAAGAAAATCTTGTAATGTCTCCTTAAACCTTCTATTATTTAGCTGTTGTCGTTGGGATTAAAAGGCTTAAGGCCAAGCCCCTTAATGTGACAGACGAGTACCTTGAAATCCCCATGTCTTTGTAAAATGGGGGTAATCATAGGATCTGTGTCACACTGACCTGGGGACAGAGATAAATGACCACCCAGCGCGTTGAGCGAGGCCTGGCTCAGTACCCAGTGTCTAGGTCAGCTGTTGCTGCGGCCATGGCTGCAACTCAGGGCGACCTTCTGAGCGACTGGTTGCAGGTAATGCAGCCCCATTCTGTGCCATGTTCACAATCACTGGTCCGCTCAAGTCCATCTGTCGGCACCTATTACTGACCACTCTCCCCCTTCCCTGGACCCTCTTTCTTCAATGAACACGACACACCAGGCGATAGGTTGATAGGTTCCTTCTTGGCAGCCTCTGCCTGGGGTATGAAGAAGCAAAGCCAGGCCAGCCCAGCCCCTGACCACTGAAAAGTGCTTCCGGCCTAGTGGAAGATGACCAGACAGACAAAAAACAGAGAACCCATGGACAGAAATGTTAATGAGGCGGCAGCGCAAGCCTGTCAGGGAGGAAGGGGGAAGATAAAAGAGGAAGCGGGCTTCTCACCTCAGTCGGGAGGAGGTAAGAGGATCTGTGTACCCAGGCTCTGAAGAGGAGAGGGTAGGTTGGTGACAAAGGGGACGCTGGAGCAAATGACCTGGAGAGAGAGGTGGGTGATCCAGGTGGAGTCCACAAGGCATGCTCCAGGGGCTGAGACTGGATGACAAGGCGAGGCCTGCAGGGCAACTCAGAGGCTGAGTATGTGTATGCGAGGGAGAGACAGAGGGTGCGTACATGAGTGTGTGTGTGTGTGTGTGTGTGTGTAGCATATGTGTGTATACTCACAGGGGCATCTTTTCCTCACTATACTCTCCAAAAAGGAAGAAAAGGTATTCGAGAATCCATGTGGATTAGACCATCAAAAGGTGGGTAGCCACCAGAGAAACAGTGGAACGAGGCAGAAACAGGCTCTCCTCTCCGCCCCTCGCCGGAATTAGAGTTTACATTCTGAACACTAGGTTAGTGGGTTACACGTTGGGTGGCTAACTGCAAGGTCAGCCGTTTGAGACCTCCAGCTGCTCCTTGGGAGAAAGCCGAGGCCTGCTGTTCCCATGAAGGGCTGCAGTCTCGGGAACCCACAGGGGCAGTTCTGCCCGGCCCTAAAGCACAGCTATGAGCCAGAACAGACTCGGCGGCTTTGTTGGAGGTAAGCGGACGCCTAGAGTTTACAGTGGGAGCCAGCTACAGGTAGTTTGTGCCAACTTGGCTTCAGCGATACAAAGGTATGGGTGGAGCCCAACCTCTCAATCAGGTCACAGCCTAGAGCGGGCTCTTGAGGGTGTGGCCTTTGCATAGAGACTGGAGAGCAGCGCTCTCTCTTGCCTCCCTTCTCCTTCCTGCTTTATGGGATTCTGTATTTTCCAGTGGCCCACGCGGCAGGCTACCCTGGGAGCTAGCTGGCGGCACTGTGCATGTTCCTGACGACCTTGCATCCACGCACCAGCTCCCCACTTTCCCTTCCCGTTTCACTGACCGGCAGCTGCGTGCGTCTGGAGGGGCTTCCAGCCGGCATCTGACCCATGGACTGGACTGGGTAGCTTCCTTGATAGAAATATCTTTGCTGATATGAAGTTCTTTCTGATGTATATGTGTATAGGAAAGAATAATTCATATATGTGTGTGTCTAGGCAACACACAGCTTAAGAAAGACCTTTTTATCACTGGCTTTGTTTCTCTGGAAAAAAGCCAGCCTCACACAGAGCCCTCAATCCATGGTGAGGTGCTCCTAGAGCCAGCCTCCATGGAGTTCTTTCCGAGCCCTGACCAGCAAGGTGCAAAGCTTGGCCCTCAGACAGAGTGGACCTCCCTGGCCAGCCCAGGGAGGGGCTGTCTCGCCCTCAGGAGTGTACCTTTGATGGAAATTGAGGCACGAGGGTGCCATCGCTGAGTCATGCCCTGACCAAGATGGTGTGGTGCTCTCAGAACCAATCCCGTGCACAGTGCTCATCTGCCGCGGTGTAGCGACCCCAACTACATTCCCCATTCTGCCTCTGGAGTCCCAGCCGAGACTGATGAAGAGGTCTGTTGCCCATCATGACTGTAACAGCTTCCTTTGTGCAGACGCCCTATGTAAGAACCATGTGGCCATGAACCCTTTACCCACCATGACACCGTCATGACGACGGCTTCCCTTATCCACACGGTTGGTCTTGTCCCCTGCTGAAGGCATAACAGAGAGGCCTCTATGAAATGTATCTGAATGTGGGGTCTCTCGTGCCCTCAGAACAGAGTCCCTCCACTAACCAAAGAGGGAGCTGGTCCCGTTTCCACGCCCACTTAGAAGGGACGCAGCCATCTCGCAATGGGGAGCAAGAACTGGGTTGTGGAGAACAGTTGGGTAACAATAGCAACCATCGAGTCAAGACAGAAGGGAGAAGGCACTGTGGGCCCGAGGGTCTAGGCAAGAGGATTCCCACTTTCTCCTCCCCTGACAGAGCTTCGACTCTGGTTCCTCAGTTCTTGGCCAAAGACTGAAGATGAGGTTCCCAGAAGCCACCATGCTCTAGAGGTGGAGACTAGCTGAGAAGAGTCCAGTGACCTCAATGGTCGACACCCTGGCGACTGAAGGCAGCGCGTGGGCGGAGAGTGACCTGTCAGCAGCCTGACTGTGAACACGGTAAAAGATGAATTGGAGGATGAGCCAGGATAATGGGAAGGGATCTTCCTCTCTTACAAGATGAGAGTCGTGCATATGCTTGGCTGATTACAGGCCGTAAAAGCAGAAGCCAGTCTGAGGGAAAGGGCAGAACGTGACAGGCAGACCAAGAAAGGCAGGCTCCTTGTGAAGAGAGGGGACGTGGGCACCACAGCAGATGCGAAGCAGTCGGCCCAAGACATGGGGTGTCCTTGTGAGAAGGGAAGGGGAGAGAAGGACGGGCAGAGACAGACATGGCACTGTGGTGCCACAGGCTCTGTTTCGTCGTTCCCTGAGAGAACAGAGCAGAGGGGTCCAGTTGGGAACGTGAGGAGCGGGGCCGAGGTTAGAAATCACTGCAAGGAAAACCCCGATGAGGGCGCCAAGTATGCTGGCAGGCATCGAGGGCTGTTGCTTCCTGGGAGCTAGTCTGAACAGGGCAGGGAACAAAGCCCGAAGGACAGCGAAGAACAGGGGAACAACAGAGGCCAAGAAGCAGATGTCTCTGGAAGATGAGAGAACAGATGTAAACAGAGCCATGGGCTGGCTCTCAGCCCTCTCAAGTTCACACTAGAACTCAACCCCAGTTTCACACAAGAACCACCTCCAGTTTCACACTAGAATGAACTCAACCCTGGCTTCATGGCAGAGCCGGTTGGAGAACTGCTATAGAAAGAAAATGTTTTGGAATTGACGATGGCAACCTACGTACAAAGATGCTGGATAAACTGCTGTAGGGGATGTTGTAAGACCCCCCAATAAAATGATTTTTTGAAAAGTAGAGATGTCAAGAGTTTTGTTTCTTCCAAAGATGCTCTAAAAAAGACAAATCCAAATTCCATTTGGATCGGGCCAGTCACAGACAGTAAAAAGTTCTTGGGGGCTTCACAGACAGTAGAAAGTTCTTGGGGGGCTGCGACAGTTAAGTGCTCTGAGGAAAGGCTGGCTGTTTGAACCTCCCCAGGAATTCCACGGAAGAAAAGGTGTCGCGATTTGTCCCCATCAAGATGACGGCCTTAGCAAGCCTATAGGGCAGGTGTGCTCTACTGAAGGGTCAGGAGACATCAGAGCTGACATGAGAGTGTAGGTCAAGAGCACGGTGTGCCCAGCGCTGACCATCACCGGAGGAAGGAAGGAAGATATTTGGGAAAACAAGGTGCCATTTGTACCTGAGTTAGCGGCTTCCCATGAACTTGAAGTACTGAGCGGCCCTGGTGGTCATGGAGGCCAGGCACTGGACTGCTAACCCGCAAGGCCAGGGGTTCACGCCTACCAGCTGCTCAACAGGAAGAAGATACAAGTGTCTGCCCCTGCAGAGACTGACCGTCGCAGGAATCCCTGAGAGATTCTGGGATAGGGCAGTGGACTTGATCATGCCTGTCATCTTCCTGGCCTTGGCACGCATTCTCAGCCGCCTTCTCATTCTCAGGCAAGTTTTTAGTCCGCCTCTATGATCATGGGCAGATGTTATCTCTTCATGAATCCCTTCTCTTCCCTTCCAAGTAGACTCCGGGACTCCACATATAGACCTACAGCTTCCAAGCAAATCTTTATTTCAGCCGCGCCCATGCCGTTTCGGCTTCATCTGCTCAATTTCCCCACTCCATGGTGATCTGCAGAAACCAGCCCAGCAGCCGACCACAAAGGGGAGGATGTTTGT
The DNA here is from genome assembly GCF_050624435.1 of Tenrec ecaudatus. Lineage (NCBI taxonomy): Eukaryota > Metazoa > Chordata > Mammalia > Afrosoricida > Tenrecidae > Tenrec > Tenrec ecaudatus. The sequence goes on along the minus strand of NC_134532.1, from coordinate 181,145,588 downwards.
AAAATAAATATTGAATACAATAAAACATGACAGGTACCTCTGCAGGTCAGCACATGCTCACACAAAATGCCTAGGTAAGACTTTTTAAGCTTCTCATTCAAAGGTTTGAAGGAAACTATCATGATCGGCTACACAGTTACATCAGTGAGAAGGTCGTTTTCCTTTTCTGGCAAAAGTGGACCATAACTGAATGGGTGACGGGCGCTTTCACTGCAGGTTGCTTGCACACCTCTACCGTAATTCTCAGAAGAAGAGTTCATTGTCCAAGTGAGTTTCTATGTGTGCATGCTTGTATCTTCCAGAGACATATTTAAATATATGAATTTGGGCATTAAAACAAGTAAGACTATATGTAATGTTTCCAATCTTCAAAGACAAAGAAAAAGATTGAATTGATAACGATCGTGACTATAGGCAGTAATGGAAATGAAAAAGAGAGAGAGGGATTGGCTATCATGGGCTGACTACAGGTGTTGGAGCAGCACACTATTGTTATTGTAAACCAAGGCCTTCCTACACATTCACAGAGTGGTACATCTACTGCTACTATCTCATTCTGGAACATCTGTCACCGCCTCAAAAGGAAACTCCATAGCCGTTGGCAGAGGCCTGGTGGCACAATGGTTATGCATTGGGCTGCTAACCACAAGGTCAGCAGTTTGACACCACCGGCCACTCCTTGGGAGAAGGAGGAGGCTTTCTACTCCCATAAAGAGTTAGTGTCGGAAACTGACAGGCGCAATTCTACCCTGCCCTGTAGGGTCACTGGGAGTTGCTGTCGACCCAATGGCAGTGGGCTTGGTTTTGGGTTTGTATCCATTCTTCCCTGCAATCTTGAAGGAGGCGATTTCCCCGTCTTGCTTCCACAGAGTGGCTGGTGGGTTTGAACCATCAACCTTTCAGTTGTCAGTCGAGCTGTCACCAGGACTCCTTTAATGGTAACAGTCCCTCAATTGTCTTTGGGAAATCAACCTTCCTCCATTCGCCTATTCAGTAGCTATTTTTTGGACACCCACCTACCACATGGCTTGCATTCTGGGAGTTCAGTCTATGTGGTTTGGGCAGATGGCCCCATCTCTTAAGTTTTTGGGCAACGTGACTCAGGTCCAGTCAATGAGAGCAGCAAATCCTTGTAACTCTAGTGATCGGTGTAAGGAAAGGCACATGGTTACATGGCCCACGAAGAGTCCATCCTAAGATTGAGGCTGGAAGACTGGAGAGAGGCTTTCTTTTCTTTTACTTCAATTAGAAGGAATGAGCCTAGTGCTTCACCAGGTGCCAAGAAATCGAGAACTTGTCAAAGTATGAACTGACTAAACCAGAAAGCAGAGCCAAGGGACGGGGAGAAAGCGATCAAACCCTAACGAGATCCTTGCATCTCCGAAACAAGGGATGCCTGAAATACTATCCCAGGACTTTCTGGAGAGGCACACCGAGAGTCTGTTGGTTTGCTTTCACTTAAGTCTCTTAGAACTACTGGGTTGCTCTTTATTGAAACTAAAAAAGTTCCCTGTTCCCACCTTTATAAAAATGTAAGAATCTGTTTTGTTTTTGGTTGTTTTATTTTGTTTGTTTGCTAAGTGAAACCTAGACAAAATGTGAGGAGCCCAGGCGGTGCTGTGAGTTAGGTATTAGGCTTTAACAACAAGGTTGGCAGTTCAAACCCACCAGCCTACTCTTTGGGAGAAAGATGAAGTAATCTGTTACCATAGAGATTTATAGTCTGGGAAACCCTACATTTTTTAAGGTGACCAGATTTTAACAGTGGTAAAGCGGGACACCATTGATAAAACTCATATCCTGGCGAAACAGCCACATGACAGCCCAAAACCGTATACCCTAGCTTGTTGTCATGCATTCTTTCCAAAAATCAGGACATTTTTAAAACGCCGTGGGACGTGGGAAAAATTGTTAAAAAGCGGGACGTCTGGTCACCTTACCTCCATAGGGGAGCAATGAGTCAGAATCAGCTTGATGGGATAGGGGGCCGTGGCGGGGGGGGGGAGCAGTGTGTGGATAAACCAAAGGCGGCAAGTCAGCGTGGAGACCAACAGAGAGCTCTGCTCAAACTCTCAGGCACAGGGGCCCCAGCGCTGAGACAAACCAGGCACATTCTCCCCATAACTCAGATTACGATCTAGCAGGAGCCGGTGCTGGAGTCTACAGCTAAGCCTCGCTCTTTCCCCTTACTCTGTCTTGTGAGGCTAGCCTCTCTCGAGAATGACAGGCAGCTCTCCCCCTTCCACAACGGCTCACCTCCCTCTGCTCCTGTGATATGCTTACAATATTAGGAACGGACAAATGGGCCCGAGGAAGCCCAATGTCTACCTTCTTCTTGAATAAGACCTGGAATTTTCTTTGCGTTCGTATTTCCGCGTACACAATTTGATTTCCACTACGCTTTATCTGCCCTGAGGCATGCTGCCTTTTGAACTAAGCCTTAAAGTATGAAGGAAATAAAATAAACTCATATTTTCCTTTCCCTTCTGGGGAGGAGAGACAAAATGCAGCGGGCTTCCTGAAATTACTCATGAAAGCAATTCTCAATGTGACAAAAATGATAAGGAAGTCGGAACAAAAGAGGTAAAAGGTTCTGAGTAGGCAGCTTTGGTCACTGGGCCAAGGAGATCACACGCTTCAAATTGGGGAAATTTCTAAAGTCCTCGAGGGGAGGGGGCCATGTCCACACTGGTGATCCACAAGGTCATGTTCCCCGTCTCTAAGACAAAGAAGCTAGATCCCCCCTACTCCCCAGCCCCTATCCCGTTAGATCTTAGCTAGGTCAAGTTTCCCCAGCCCCATTCCCAACTTCATTGCGTGAGGTCTCCATTCAACAATGGTTCCAAGAAGACCAGGGGAGATTTAAGAAAAACTTGGCAAATATTTACCTTAAGGAACTCAAAGCCAGACAGGGTGGTGGGAAGGACAATTGACGCTCATAGATGAAGTTGGCAGAGGAGCTATGAGACCACGGTCCCAGCGGTGAGGTTCAGGAAAGGCTTGCCGCGAAAGGTCTTAAAGGGTAGACACCCTTTAAGGGTTCACCCCAGGCAACAAGGAAGAGAAACACACTCATATGCAAGAAAACTTGGCATTCCAGCATCACAGGTGTGATGACTGCTTATTTAGAAAACACAAAGCAGGATCCGTCGATCCAAACAAACAATATGTCTTTTGAAGTTGACGCCTTGAGAAAGCGTAGTACGGTTATGATGGAGTGGGCTGTTAACAATCTACAACATGACTCGAGCTACAGAGGCGTGATGCAGATCCTAAGCTCTGTGGTTGTAATGCCAGGGAATGGGTTGTCTCCATTGTGCTGAGACAGGATTAGGGTGGGATGGGTCTTGAGTTAATGACTGTCGAGATATCATAGAGATTTAACAAGCGAGTGAGCAGAGATGGAGCAAGACAGATGCCAAGCCAACGAGACCACCAAGGAACCTGGAAGCATCAGCTACAGAGACAAGACCCTTCCTCCAGGGCCAACGGAGAAAGTCTTCCCCGAGAGCCAACCTTCTGAGTTGCACTTTTGGTCGCTAAGAAGTATGAAAATAAAGCTCTGTTGCTAAAGCCGTCCGTCCACATGCGGTATTGCTGGGGCAGCAGCGCTAGAGGATCGAGACGGGCAGGTTCCCTGCTCAGTTCTTAAGCTGCTTCCATTCTTTAGAAGATGACTTTATTGGGGAGGGGGCAGCTTTAGACTCTGAGGGCTAAGTGTGACACCGATGGTCAATGATCAAGCTTGGAAAGTGTATTTTTTTTGGATAAAGAGGTTGGTGAGTTATAATGACACACGTTTCTTTGAGGGATCAACTGGGCCTCAATCAGCTGCAAAATATGGAAGACTCCTCCTTGAAAGAAGATGACTATTTGACTATTTTATGGACGGGACTCCTGAGCTGAACCTTGACGTGTAAAAAGGAATTCCCATCGCAGTGAAGAGTCCAGCCTCTCCCTTAGTCGTCGCCACTTGAATTTTTCAATTAAAAAAAAAAATGGCTAGCTCAGAAGCAACAAAGCCCACATGGAGAAGCACACCAGCCTGTGTGATCACGAGGCGTCGAAGGGATCAGGTATCAGGCATCATCAGAACAAAAAATCATATCATTGTGAATGAGGGGTGGAGTGCGGAGTGGAGACCCAAAGCCCATTTTTAGGCCACTGGAGATCCCCTTACAGAAGGGTCTCCGGGAGGAGACAAGCCAGTGAGGGTGCGATGTAGCAATGATGAAACATACAACTTTCCTCTAGTTCCTAAATGCTTCCTCCCCATCCCCACCCCCACCCCCACCTATCATGATCCCAATTCTACCTTGCAAGTCTGGCTAGATCAGAGGATGGACACTGGTGCAGATGGGAGCTGGAAACACAGGGAATCCAGGGCAGATGATTCCTTCAGGACTAGTGGTGTGAGTGGTGATACTGGGAGGGTGGAGGGAGAGTGGGTTGGAAGTGGGGAGCTGATTACAAGGATCTACGTATGACCTCTTCCCTCAGGGATGGACCGCAGAGGAGTGCGTGAAAGGAGACGTCGGAAAGTGCAAGATATGGCAAAATAATAATTCATAAATTATCAAGGGTTCATGGGGGAGAGGGGAGCAGGGAGAGAGGGAAAAATGAGGACCTGATGCCAGGGGCTTAAGTGGAGAGCAAATGTTTTGAGAATGATGAGGTCAATAAATGTACAAATGTGCTTTGCATAACTGATGTATTTATGAATTGTGATAAGAGTTGTATGAGCCCTAATAAAACAATTTTAAAAAGAAGAAAATGGCTAGAACATGACATGGCCCCGCACAAGGCTCTTACCTCCTTCGTACAGTGTGTCACCAGTCATTCCAAAGTATGATAGTACTCACTGTGAACTCAGTGCCATTGAGTCAATGCTGACTCTTAGTGACCCTACTGGACAGGGTAGAACTGCCCCTGTGAGTTTCCGAGACCGTAACTCTTTACAGTAATAGAAAGCCCTTTCTTTCTCCCAAGGAGCGGCTGGTGGTTCTGAACTGCGGGCCTTGCAGTTAGCAGCCCAGCGTGTCTCTACGACGCGCCCAGGGCTCCTGTGTGATAGTTCTAGTTAGTGTTCTTAAAAAGCCATGCTGGCTGACAGCTCCATTATCGCTGACACAGTGACAGCTGTGAGACTCAGATCCCAATGAGACTGTCTTACTTTGTCCAGGTCTCCAAAGTTTCTTGGTCTCACCATTCTTCTCACTCATATTAGTGGCAAATGTCTGAGCTTAACTTCTCGGACAGGCTTCTGCCTTCCAAAGATGCTGGCTCCCACAGGTCTTACTGGAGATCTATCAAGGACTGAATCAATTGGAAATCCTGTTGAACAATGGACGCCATTTCCATAACAAAATCCAAGCCTGGGGATTTTTCCAGTAATTATGTTTGACTCATTTCCAGCTGGAGGAAATCACATCCTCTTACATATCTGTTCTTCAAACATTTTCGACATTGTAAGGTAAGATGATCAATGTTAAGGGATTCCTAAAAATTATTAGCATCAACCATGAAAATGTGACGTTATCATGTTTTATTTAACAACAACAACAAAAAAAACCAAACACAGGGATGTTATTCTGTGCAAACAAGAAGCCACATGGGTTCTGGTGAGCAAACTATCCCGGGCTCCCAGAACTGAAGGTATCAGTCTCGTGGGAAGGAGCCCAGGTGGTGTAATGGGTTACAAGTTGTATTGCTAACCACAAGGTCAGAGATTCGAAACCGCCAGCCACTCTGAAGGAGAAAGATGAGGCTTTCGACTCCCATAAAGAGCTGCAGTCTTGGAACCCCACAGAGGCAGACGAACCTTGTTCTAGATCAGTGGTTCTCAACCTTCCTCATGCTGTGACCCTTTAATACAGTGCCTCATGTTGTGGTGACCACCCCCCTCCACCAACCACAAAATTATTTTTGTTGCTACTTCCTGTCATTTTGTTACTGTTATGAAATCGGGCGACCCCCGTGAAAGGGTCATTCGACCCCCAGAGGGGTCACGACCCACAGGTTGAGAACCGATGTTGCAGAGTCAGCACTGACTCAATGGCAGTGAGTTTGCAGTTAGGGGGTTAAGTCTTTAATTCCCTTAGACTTCACGGATTTGGACTTCCTCCCACACCTCCCTGCCTTCTAACCCACCTCCTTCCCTACACAGAGGGCTGGCCATCAAGTCATGTGCCCCAGAAAATTCCCTAGAAATGCCTCTTCTCCAGTGGGTTTGGGGAGGGCAGTGGCTCAGATAATGTGTTCTTTTCTGAGGATTCTTGGGGGGGGGGGTCATTTGGAAGACAGCGAGGAACAGAATGCTCTCCCGGATGGATGTGGCTTGAGCTGGAAGGACCTTGTGTCACTCTCTGGCAGACATCTCCAGCAATGGACCGCTGGTGGCCAGGGCTCGGGGGAAGAAGAGTTAGATAGTAGAAAAGTAGGTAACATACCAAGAAGGGAGTAATAGAAAGCAGGATATTGGCCCGAGGTTGTCCCTCCCCTAATTGTGGTTCTTCTTTTTTTAAAAATAATTTTATTGGGGGCTCGTACAACTCATCACAATCCACCCATCCATCCATGTGTCAAGCACATTTGTACTTTTGTTGCCATCATCATTCTCAAAACATTTGCTTTCTACTTCAGCCCTTGGTATCAGCTCATTTTCCCCTCCCTCCCCCCTCCCTCCTTCATGAATCCTTGATAATTTATAAATTATTATTATTTTTTCATGTCTTACACTGTCCGATGAAAAGGCACAGTTTTATTTAACTCTTTTCATGTAATAATAGCCTGGCTCTATTTGATGTAACTGCATCTTGATGTAAAAGAATATTGTAGTTCGCTCCAACAGGAAATTAAAATTTTGCCACATTTTTATCACTTAGTACCACTCATGAAAGCATAGGAACTGTTGAAATACGAACAAAGGACAGGCGTTTGTATTGAGTCCTTATAAAAGGCTTGGTGGACACCAGGGCATTTGTCTAGAATTTAAAAGACAAAGCCCAGTGTCGGTTCAACTTCGAGTGAACCCGTATAAGGGAGTGGAACTGTTCCTGTGGAATTGTATTTTGGAAGCAGACTGCTCAGTCATTCTCCTGCCGCTCTGGCTCTCTCTGCCATCGAGTCGATTCCAGATCAGTGACCTTACAGCACAGGCTCGATCGGCCCCTACGGCTTTACAAGCCTGTCATTTGACTGGAGTTACAGTCTCAGAAACTCAGGGGCTCTTCTACCCTGTCTTCTGGGGTCACTGTGCGTGAGCGTAGGCTCCATGGCAATGAGCTGGTTTGGGGGTTGGTTTATATGAGTGACAAGAAAAGGAATTATTTTAGAGCACGGCCAAAAAGAACAGCAAAGCCTAATTGAGTTCACACTGGAAAACTGGGAAGTTAGAACTGCTTGTTAGAGGTGTCTATTTTGTTCATATTATGATATTGGGGAAAGACAGTAACTTTTTCTTCATAAATTCATCGTTGAATAGGTGCATTAACTTTGGAAAATTACACATGTCATTTGAGAGGAATCTCTACGTCGTTCCATGATGGTCCCGCTAGCATCGTCTCCTCTCAGCTGGAGGAAGCTATGGAGAGGCTGTCTTCTACCTAGTCTTAAAGGAAAGTTTGTGTTTCTATTGCATTGATAAAGTCAATAAAAATAGAGCCAGGTTTCGTGAGCAAATCACAAGTTTAACAATAAAAGCACTATCTTCCCCCACCCGCCCCCCCGACATTCTAATGTTCAACTGTTTCTCTGTATTGAAACATGTACAAGTGAGTCTGACCTGGAAGTACTTCTGACACGGGCCACTGGGCGTCAGCAGGGGTGCAGCAAACAGGTTATGATGTGAAATCTGCAAAGAGGGGTCATTTGAGAAATTAAAACCCCGGATAATAAAGCATTAAAGGAAACACAACAACAGCACAGCACAGTCGTTTAAGTCCTTTCAGAATGCTGACCACATTGCGGTAAACAGTGTGCAAAATTTTACTTCTTTATAGTTTCCCCACCACAATGAAAACTTGAACTGTGATTCGCACATCAGCGCCTCTCTCGTGGAACAGTTCTTGAGAACGTCTCTGATGCCAGGCTCATGTAACTATCAGAAGTCATCACATACAATTTGGGCATTTTTTTTATTTTACAAGAATTAAAACCTTCCATTGATTAAAAAATTACTACAAGCATAGTAAAGAAAAAGGACTGGCTCTCTTTCTGGAGAAAGCGCCTCTAGAAAGAAGAATATTATGAACAGACAGGAAATGATGAATACATGGGTAAAATATGAAACAAACAGAAAAACAGGGCAGGAGCGAGTCCCAAAAGAAACACAAATGTCTGATAAACACGGCGGGGGGAGGGGTAACACCACAACAACCACCTTACTCAGAACTAAAGAACATGCCGGATGAATTAGCCATGACAGACTGCAAACTGAGCTGATAAAACCGTCTAAGGCAGGACCGTGGAGGTGGGGATTTTCAAACCTTGAGGGTAGGAATAAACACTGCCCACCTCGCTGGCGCAGCCTTCAGAAATCCCTAAGCTAGTGTACATTGCGCAGACGCGCTGCAACTCCACCACCCACTTCAGGAAGGTTTTGTTTCCCAGAAGTACTCAATCAGACAATCTTCCGTGTTCTGAACTTGATGGAGCCAATGCTGAGAAATACAGCTTATATCTTTTACTTGATTTCTTTTCATTTCATTTCCTTTCTACTTTTTGTAGCCCCTCATATACTACTGAATTCTATAGGAATAAATGGGATTTTTTTGTTTAAACTTCTGGAATCGTAAACACTAAGGCTTAATCCCCTGCCATCAAGTTAATTCCAACTCAAAGTGATCCTACAGGATCAAGCAAAACTGCTCCACCGAGTTTGCAAGGCTGATTTTTGTGCAGAAGCAGACTGCCATGCATCTTCCTTCTACAGAACTGGTGGGTTCCCAAGGATGCTCTGTTAGCTAGAGGGGAGTAGCCAAAAGTTCACGCCCCTCTGCCACCAGGCTCCTCTTCTGGAAGAATTTCCAGCACAGCTCATTCACACCATCATCTGGCAGCAGTGGAGAGTCTGGGGAGGCTGCTGCAATGATGTTGGATGGGGCCAAGAGGCAAGGACTAAGGCAGGAGGCCCATTTGAGAGCTGGAGATGGGGTCTGGATGGTACTGGTAATTAATTCCAAAAGACGGGGTGTGTGTGTACTGGTTTTATCAACTCGATGCACCTCTGCAGCTGTACGGGTCGAGTCCAAATTCTCAATCAGGATCCGGCTAAGCCAGCACCTTGGGGTGCTGTGGAGAACTTCCCGTGCTCTTGTGGCTCTTTGCCCTCCGGCTTGCCTGGATTCTGCACCTGGCTCTGAGGCCAGCGGCCCAAGCAGCCTGCTGAGCCGGGGAGCTCCATGCCCTGCCATTCTCCTGCTGACCTTGGATCCACTAGCCTCTGCACCCACCAGCTTGGGATCTCTCCAACTTCCATTTCATCTTCCTGCTTCATCGGTTGGCAGCTGAGTGAGTCTGGACGGGGCCCTAGCTAGCATGTGATCCATGGACTTGAGGTGAACTGGGCAGGGCCATTTCCTTGACATAGATTTGGTCCTTGATATCAAGTTATTTCTTCCACAGACATATAAATCCTTGATATCAAGTTATTTCTTCCACAGACATATAAATGTGAGAAATAGCATTATGAGTGTACCTAGCTTTGTTTCTCTAGGAAACTAGGTGTAAACACATGGTGTAAGGCGCTTTCAGGGAGAATGACCTAGGATCACCTAGCATGAACCCTTTGGTTAGCAGCCAAGCGCATTACCACTGTGCCACCAGGTAATGTAACACCAAACTCATGGCCGTCGAGTCGCTGCTGCCTCGAAGTGAGCCTATGGGATGGGGTAAAGCTGCCCCTGAGGGTTTCCGAGACTGTCAACGTTTATGCAGGTAGAAAGCCTCCACTTTCTCCTGCAGAGTGGCTGGTGGTTTTGAATTGTCGACCTTGTGGATCACAGCCCAACATGTAACCACGGCATCATCCACATAATACCTGGTGGTGTAGACCTACTCTTGAGGATCCTTCTTCTGGGATAGTCTAGACTTCCCACTTACAGGATTTCAGTAGATTCTGAGGAGGAAATAAGAACCACCACTGAGGCGCACTCTAATTCCAATTATCTTAATCAAAAACACTTGATTTTAATGTGGGACTGAAGTTGTTTGTCTAACTCCAGTCAACGTTCTCAAAGTCAGTTTTCAAAGCCAATTCCAAGAACATAATCAAACAAGGAAAGATATGCACCGACAGGGAGAGGCCTGCTTCCTGAGCCACATCCGGAGGGAAAACACTGCAGACCAGAAAAGAAATATTCTCAAGCCCAAACTGTACTTGCAAATTCTCTGCATAAAGAGCTACCTTTAGAATTCTGAACAGGAATTTTCTTTTAAGTACAGCAAAGCTCTTTCATCCCTTTTACAAATGTATCTGATAGCCATTTTTCATATTTCAAAGGCATTACATCTGCAGTTTAGAAATAAGAGCCATATCGAATACTTCCAAGAAGAATCCATTTAAACTACGCTGCCCAGTGGCTGTACTAATGGCCCCATCACTGGCCTCGCTGTGTCTCTGCTCTAGAACGCTGTCCTTTCCCTCTGACTCTGCACTGGGCTCAGCTAAGTGACTTGCTTTGGTTGATGGGATGTTGACATATGGTATGACCCAGACGCCTCACGAAGCGTATGTCCATCTCTTAGCCTTCTGGGAACAGAAGACCCCAGCCGCTGGCAGGAAGGTGGGTACAAACAGTTCCCCTTCCACAAAGTGGTTCAAACCCATCCAGGGATGCCATGGAAGAAAGGACTGGCGAGCTACTTCCAAAAAAATTGCAGTCAAGGAAACGGCAACGCGGGGGCTGGCCATGACTCAAAATCAACTCAACATTGCCATGAGAACAAAGCTTGGCTGTTCAACTGGAAGAATGCTAGAGTTGAGAAGCAGTGTTGAGTCTCCATGATCAAGGCCATCGCAGACCAGCCTAGACTAAGAGACCATCAAAGACATGGCAGTGCCCTAACCACGGATACCGAAGTCTCCACTCCACCCACAGATGTAAGTGTCCGCTATAAGAACGAGGCCAGCAGAGACGACAAGAATTACTCAGCCATCCACAGATACCAATGACTCTCGTGTAAGCCACTGAATTCTTGCAACATCACCATGGTAATCAATAAAGGGAACAATCATTATACTCAGAGCTACCAAGAAGAGGCTGCAGAAAAAGTGAGGCTTAAATCGATTTGTGTGGGGGCCATCAGACACACCACTGGGAATGCCCTTATTTCTCTATTTAATGTTACATAAAGACTACACATGACTGAATGAGACAAGCAAAGACTCGCTATGACACAGTGTGCGATGCGTGCACAGGCATTCCCGGGGCTTTACTGTTCTGTATGTTTAAAAATCATGGTCGTAAAGAGTTAGGAGAAAGTATGTACAGTCCTGCTCTCTCGCAGGAAATTTTCATCTGTGCGCTGCAAAGTAAAATACACAAAGCAAACAAGTTTTCATGATTACCTTTAAAGCCCATCCATAACTTACCTCGCAGATCAACACAGACCTACCTCTAGCTACGACAACAGGCCCTCTGCTTACCGTCCCTCTCAGGGCCAGTGAACTGTCCTGAATTTGGACCAGCCACTTCCTTGCATTTTCTCACTGAGATGTACAACCTGGGTAGAGCTGAGTTGTGTTCACTTTTTGAACTTGATAGGTCTTATAGCCATCGGGCCATTTTAGCGATAGAGTTTATAGTTTGGATGTTACTCTCTGTATACTCATGGTCCAGGTCCACAGAATTCCCTGAAAAATGACAACGGGATGGAGACACCAACCCAGACAGTGGGTCCATCAATCTGAGATCTTTTTCTTCATCTAAGAGCCAGCAAGTCAGGAGTTCAAACCAACCAGCCATGGGAATGACAGCCAACATCCATACCTTACAGGCATGGAAACCCTATGGGTAAAGTTCTACTCTGACAGGTTCCCCATGAGTCGGAATCAACTTAATGGCAGTGGGTTTGGGTGGGCTCTCTTCATTTACCATTTGGTTCCACGGTGGTATATACAGCTCATATAAGAAAGCAGAATAAATGCTTGCTTCTTTCCTCACCAATCACAAGACAATAAATTTGTTTTCCATTTTGCTCAGAGGGTGATTAACTAGTTTTCTTTTTTCCTCCCACTTTATCACGACCCCATGGGTTTAAAATATTTGAAATTCTTATTTTGAAGCATAAATTCCCTTTTTCTGGCCTGTGGGGGCCTTGCCAAGTTGGCCGTGAGAATCTTTGATGGAGTCCTGCTACCTGGTGTCTTGAGATTTCCCAGGCTCACTTTATATGCACGTATCTCCAGTTATACTTGTTGTGTTAAGTTCATGTTAAGTAAATTCCTTCAGGAGAGTTCATGAGAACAGTATGTTCTCCTACTTCTTGCATGTAGATAACTATTTGCGCCCTTGTAGTTGAAGGTCAGTTTTGTTAGACATAGAATACAGAGATACATTTCTTTTCTTTTGAGTATCTTAAATATGTTAATCTACTTGAAATTTTTTTTTACACAAAGAGCTTAGGAACTGTTAGAAGAGCCGTGAGCGCCTCCAATAAAATGCTTTAACAAAATAAACAAAAGTTTAGGAACAACCTAATTTTATTTTTACTTTATTTTTTCAGTTCTTTTTGCCTCAATAGCCAAAGAATATTTCTTTTTTTAAAATTTTAACAATTTATTAGGGGCTCATACAATTCTTATCACAGTTCATACATATACATACATCAATTGTATAAAGCACATCTGTACAGTCTTTGCCCTAATCATTTTTTTCTCCTCTTTTCTTTTTTTACATTTTATTAGGGACTCATACAACTCTTATCACCATCCGTACATATACATACATCAATTGTATAAAGCACATCCATACATTCCCTGCCCCAATCATTCGCCAAAGAATATTTCTGTTAGTTTTTTAAATCTAGTAATTTTACTAGACGATATCTTGGTGTTGATTGTTTCAGGTTGATTTCAAAATAAAGTTATTTAAAAATAAACAATTTGTTCTTTCAAAATGCCGTTTTAAACCGCCCCCTCCTCCCAACAGCAATGTTGTCTTGAAATACAGCACAAGGCGCTTCATAAAGTTTGTGGGGAAATCCCAGGCTCGCTCAGTTCCCTTTCCCACCGACACCTTGAGCCACCTCTGTGCGTGTGCCGCTCCCTTGCTTTGGCTTTCTTAAGCCGACCACCAGCACGCCGCCGGGCCTTCTCTGCCTCTCTTCAGTATTGGCCTTTGCCCCAATGCTCCTTCTTTCTTCATTTCCTTTTGATTTGTGCACTTGACATCACTTCACACCCTTTCATACTTTAATTTCCTAGGGAAATATTTGTAGTGTTAATGTTATTTAAGCCAGTTCTAATTTATGACTTATTTCTAAACCGATGTATTAAGATTTCTAGTTCTTTCTTGTGTTCTGCCTTATGTCTGTGTTTTTCTAGTTCTGACTTTTTGCTCTTTTGTGTCTTATGTAAGATTTCAAATAATCATTTTTAAAAAAAATAAAACAACACCATTTTTACTTTTGTGTGTGTGTCTTTTTGTTGTTTTCATTGTAACGGTTTCCTGTGTTTCTTATTTATTTTTAATAGTAAGTCTGTTTGGATTCAAACTTGTACATGAGTTTTCTGCACTTTCATTACACACATGACATTCACATACACTTACACATGGATGTGTGTGTGAAATCATATATACGCTATTTAATGTTTTTGTCTTACTTTCTTTGCTCTTTAGTAAGCTACTTGAGGGTAAGGACTATGTCCATACGATTAATCAATACATCCCTATTGCCCAGCACATGGCAGTCAGTAAATGGTTACTAAATAATAGACTGGAATTGAATAAGGAATAGCAATAGAATTGGATCTCACTGAAATAACAGTGGCACTCACTGGATGGGGGTGAAGGGCTTTCAAACTACCTTTATCCTTTATAGGTTAATGCTTTGCTTTGGTTTGTTCAAGAGAGTGAACCACTTTTATATTCAGAGCAAAATGCTATTTTTAATTAGAAAAAATAAGATGTGCACAGAAGGCTAGGTCTATGTACTATATATGTTTATTAAAATAAATGCAAGGGAGAAGTCCTTCCCTCATTTCCCCATCACATATGTCTTCGACTAATTATGGAGTCTATCGGGGGAGAGGAAGGTGGCATGTCTGAGTTTTACTAAGGAAAACTAGTTCAGGGTGTACGGAAAGGAAGCCAGTAACCACCCATCTGCTTTCCATGCTATATTTGACAGATTTTACTCTGTAGCTCCGAAAACATGTTTTAATAAGGCTTTTTTTTTTCATGGTGAAAGCAAAGGATTTAAAAAGCAAAAAGAACCCTGTTGTGATAACTTGGCAGGATATGGGAGATGGCTGGCTGTGCTTGCAATTCAGAGAACAGATAATGTCTTTCCTTTCTCCATAAAACCTACACTGCCAGACATCCAAATATATCTCAAGAAGTACTGACAGCAGCGACTCAAAAGCACTAAGCAGGATGATCCCCAACAGAATGAGATGAAGCCTTCCTTCATCAGTTTCATGGGCCTACATGCATGCATTAGAGAAAGCCTGCGAGGGGAACTGCCTCTTACGCAGACGGTCTTCTCCAGTTCCTCGTCTTCTTCTTTTTCCTAAACAAGATAATTAAAGAACTCGAAAGACTGAGAATCTTGCTAAATTGGCCAAGGAAAATGATTTCATCTGAAATAGGGTGCATGCCTTTCTGAAGAAAAGATTTTGAATTTCCCCATAAAGCTGACATGGGTCATTTGATAAAGCCTACATTTGAAAAGAAAGCCATTCCAAGGGTAATTGCCTCCCAGACAGCCTGAAGCACCCTGGAAGGAGCTATGAATGGAGGGGGTGGGAGACGAGGGGTGACATGCACTTGCAGGGAAAGCACTGGAATGGGGAGCTGGGACACATGGCGTTTCCTGCCCCAATCTGTAGTTCTGGGAAATCCACTTCCCCTTGTCACTTGCTAATTTTTTTCTTACAAACCCCCCATCATCACTCACTCCCCGCTCCTTCCCTAATGGGGAAAGAATAACGATAGGTTTTTCTAACAAGAAAATATCTTGGGAAGGAAAAGAAGTGGGTTAATGAGAAAATCTCTGCATAACTGCATAAAACTGTTGTTTTAGAGTGGAATTTTGTTTAAAGAGCTTCATTGCTAAATGCGAACATCCCACTGGGTGGTACTGTTGAGATTAAAAATTAGAGGCAGAGGGGGTGAGGACTCATTCGGGGAGGGGGAAAAAAAAGCAAAGACACTATTTACATTGCTCTTCTCTTCCAACCTTCAAGACATCCTTTGAGAAGGAGAGACCGGTAAACAAACAAGGGGGCTTTAAAAGAGCTAGTGGGGAAATTCCACTGGAAAAGTTGGAATTCCATCCCCCCCCCCCCGCCACCCCAAAACACGTTGAACCTCCTTCGTATGACTTAGAGGTAACTCAGATTACATGCAGATTCTTGACGGAGCGAGTGGTAGGAGCCAGGATCCCTTCCCATTCTGGTCAGGTGGGAAGAGGGCCGGCCCTGTGTGCTGCAGTTGTTGGGAGGTGCCATCCACCCCCAACTGTAACAACAGACCCTCTGTAACAACAGAACGCACGCCTGCGCCAGGTGGGCAGGAGAACCATCCCGGACTGCAGGTAGGCTAACCAATCACAAACCTTACTGGCAACCCCTCTGTTCGTCCGCTTCAGGACTTGCCTCCTAAAGCAGCGGTTCTCAACCTCTGGGTCGCGACCCCTTTGTGGCCTGGACGACCCTTTCCCAGGGGTCACCTGATTCATAACAATAGCAAAGTGGCAGTGATGGAGTAGCAAAGAAAATAATTTTAAGGTTGGGGTGTCACCACCACATGAGGAACTGTATGAAAGGGTCGCAGCAGCAGGAAGGTTGAGAACCACTGTCCTAAGAATAGCCCGGCCACTGGGCTTGAAGCCTTTTGGCCTCTTGGGCCCTTCAGCCAGATCCTGTTTCTCAGAGAGGCAGCCAGGGGCAGAGAACCTTCCAGGTGTGCTTGCGCTCAGCCCAGGCCTGCCCGATGGAGGCTGCCTCCACTGCAGGAATGGGGCGTTGCTCCCGCACAGGATGCGCGTTCTCCCAGAAAACACCAGACCATCCCCATCTCTAGGGGCAAACCTCAGGGCAGCCGGCAAAGCGGAGACCACTGCCCGGGTGGCTGAAACATAGGTGGCCCCCATATGCAACCCACACCCTTAGTTGCTCCACCTCCTGCTCTCACCGGGCACATGCTGGACCCAGTCCGGAGGCTCAGAGAATCCGCTTGGGTATCCTGGGTGTGTTCTTCCCAAACATCTTTCATCGGACGACTAGAAACAGGGAGCATGACACGAGCTGGTCACAAAGTGAGAAGACAGGGCTCTGTGTGCCTCCTTCCTGCTCACCGTCTCCTTTTCGGTGACTAGCATCCCCAGGAGTGTTCCCAGGCATCGAGGACTCCGTCCCTCCTGGCTCTTCGGTCCAAGCGAGGACCTGGGCTCATGGGTTCAGACCCTAAAGCCACTCACACCTCCACTCTCCTCCCTTCCATCCACTGTCACCATGTAAGGGAGCTCTGGTGATGCTTCGGGTTAGGCACTGGCTGCTAAATGCAAGGTCCAAGGTTCAAATCCGCCAGCCACTCCGCGGGAGAGTGATAGAGGAAGCTAACTGTCTGCTTCCATAAAGAGTTACAGTCTTGGGAACTCCATCCACAGAAGGGCTCTGGGAGTTGGAACCAAGCCTACGGCAGTGGGTTTTGTAGGCACTGCCCTGCACCAGCACGCTCCTGCAGAAACATCTCCCCCACCCCCACCCCTCCCCAACCCCTGGGAGGCGTTAACTTCCTTGTCAGTCACTTGCACACATCCCAACAGCTAAATGCTGCGCCCTTCCCATCAGACCACCTGGTGTGGGTTCAGCCTCCTTGACTCCTAGATGCACCTTTCTGGGAAAATGTTCTGACTTTATGAAGAAGCAGACAAGGAGAGATACACATCAGAGGTTTACGAAAATTAAATGGGCCAATGTGAGCAGCACCCAGGTCTAGGCTGGGACACCTTAAGGCACTAATTCTCAACATGTGGGTCACGACCCCTTTGGGGGTCAAATCACCCTTTCACAGGGGTCGCCTGATTCATCACAGTAGCAAAATGAGTGATGAAGTAGCAACAAAAATAATTTTATTGTTTGCGGGGGGGTGTGGAGTTTATCACCACATGAAGAACTGTATTAAAGGGTCTCAGCATCAGGAAGGTTGGGACCCACTGCCTTGAGGAATCTCTTAAGTATAAGGAGCCCCGATAGAGCAGTAGGTCAAGTTCTCAGCTGTGAACTGAAAGGCTGGCGGCTTGACCCCATCGACTGCTCACTCCATGGGACAGAGATGGGGCAGGCTGCTGCTGTAAGGTGACACCCCTGGAAACCGCAGGGCCTCGTTCTGCTGGGGTCGCTGGCACTCAGAATCTTCTCCATGGCACTGGGTTACCGACCGGGTTTTTAAGTGTTTGCTGTTGTCATTAATCAGTCATGATTTTAAGAACTCCCCCTGCTCACGAAATAAAATCTCCACTCTTCTGATTAGCTGAGCCTTCAGGACCAGGTACGAAGCAGTTCCAACTCCCCCCAAATCTGTGTGGACATAAGCCAATTCCCCACCCCCACCCCGGCAGCCTGATCCTAATGGGGCCCCAGATGGCATGGCCCACTCTTGACCAAACCCATTGAAAATGCCTCACTTGCCTAATCCTGCCACGTGCCCTTCTTGGCAGGCCCTGCCTCCTAAGTCAAAACCTCCCAGCTCCCAAGGGCCATCTGTGACACTGATCCCACCTATGAAAGACACTGACCGCCACCACACATTCCAACAGATGAAAGCACACGTGTGAGTAAACCTAGCTGGTTTGGGGGTCCTGTACCTACCTACCCAAGAACCACTGCAGGTCTACCTCAAAGAAATAATCTTTATCCTCTCTGGGCCTCAGTTTCCTCTCTGTGGGGGAGACAGAAGAGACGACTTAAGAAGCCCTCTCATAAAGTCCCTGAGGGTGAGCAAACAATATCTCCTCATTACCGCAGAGTGACCGTTTGGTCAAGAAGAGAGCGCCTTAGGCAGTGCACAATTTAGTAAATAAATGAACAGAGATGCTCCACGGCTCCACTCTGAGGCGACGGAATGGGGAGTTACGCGAGATGCCCCCTTTCTCCTTGTAGCTTGGGACCCGGTGATGCACATTGTCTTTCGTTCTAATGGCTCCAAAGGCAGTGTTCACTTTATACCTTATTGTCTCTCTGTGACGCAGAGACAAGCCATGCCTACCTTCTACATGGAAAACAACGTGCCCCATGTTTCATCCAGAGTCGACGACAGCTGAATAGAAAGAATCCTCTAACTCCCTTCCCCAATTCGCCAAAGGAGATGTCAGGACAAATCGCTCTCCACAATAGTCCAGAACCAGCCCTCACGTCTCTTGAAGCCACCAGCTAGGAAAGTAGCCACGAGAAGTTTGAAAAGAGGAAAGAGATTTAATAATACTATTATCCTGTAATCTAATAAAGCTGGTTGGAGCTTCCCATTTTCAAGAACTCAGTCTATTTATGCTATTGCCCCAGCATTGCTATCATTTCCTATAAAGCCATAAATACACACAACATCGTTCCCCCAGAAAACTAAGACGATCATAAAAATAAGAAGAAGAGCAAAGGCCATCAGGAAGATACTGCCTAAGACGTATGGATCCTTGGTACTTGCTACAGCAAGTTCATGTAGACACGATCCTTTACTGTGAAAATTACATTTCTAGGTCTACAACTTGTCAGTTTTAACTGTAAACAAATCTTTTCATACAAGCTGGAACTTTCTTTTCAAAGACTGTTTTCAAAGTAGCTAAAGACCTGATTGGCATGGGGCAATGGTAACTCCAGAATGGACTCTTGCCTTCCATCCGGGAGACTCCGGCTGGATTTCTGGCCCCTGCACCACATGCTCAGCCAACACACTTCTTCAGTGGAGGCCTACATGTTGCTGTGATGCCGAACACGTTCCAGTGACTTTTCTACACTAAGACAAATCTTAAAGAAAGGCCAATGGTGGGGCATGATCAAGGGTAATATAACCGAAAGGAATGACTGAAACCAGAATGAAGGCTGAGCATGATAGTGGGACAGGAGGAAAGTAAACGGAAATAGAGGAAAGAACTAGGAGGCAAAGGGACTTACAGAGGTATAAATAAATGCATGTACATATGTAAACATTTATATAGGAAGATGGGGAAATAGATTTATGTACATATATTTATAGGTTTAGTATTAAGGTAGCAGATGGACATTGGGCCTCCACTCAAGTAGTCTCTCAATGCAAGAACACTGTTCTAATAAATTGGCATTCCATGATGCACACCTTCCCGACACGATCACTGAAGACAAATGTGTGCATAAGCAAATGTGGTGAAGAAAGCTGATGGTGCCCGGCTATCAAAAGATATAGCGTCTGGGGTCTTAAAGGCCTGAAGGTAAACAAACTGCCATCCAGCTCAGAAGCAACAAAGCCCACATGGAAGCACACCAGCCTGTGTGATCACGAGGTGCCAAAGGGATAAGGTATCAGGCATCAAAGAACAAAATATTATATCATAGTGAATGAGGGGGAGTCCGGAGTGGAGACTCAAAGCCCATGTGTAGGCAACTGGACATCCCCTTACGAAAGGGTCAAGGGGAGGAGACGAGGCAATCAGAGTGCAGTATAGCAACGATGAAACATACAACTTTTGTCTAGTTCCTAAATGCTTCCTCCCTGCCCGCCCTATCATGATCCCAATTCTACCTTACAAATCCGGCTAGAACAGAGGATGTACACTGGTACAGATAGGAACTGGAAACAAAGGGAATCCAGGATGGATGATCCCTTCAGGACCAGTGGTGAGAGGGACGATCCTGGGAGGGTGGAGGAAGGGTAGGGTTGAAAGGGGAAACCGATTACAGGGATCTACATGTGATCTACTCCCTGGGTGGGGGGGACAACAGAAAAGTGGGTGAAGGGAGACACTGGACAGTGTAAGATATGACAAAATAATAATTTATAAATTATTAAGGGATCATGAGTGAGGGGGAAAAAATGAGGAGCTGATTCCAGGGGCTTACGTGGAGAGCAAATGTTTTGAGAATGATGAGAGTAACGAATGTACAAATGTACTTTATACAATTAATGTATGCATGGATTGTGATAAAGACTTGTATGAGCCCCCATAAAATGATTTAAAAAGAAGGGGAAAAAATGAATGATCTACTTCTTTTGGGGGGGGGCAGTAAAAATAGTATTTTATTCCACCCCCTCCCGCCCGCCCTCCCCCCGCAGCCCCCAGTACACTTCTCCTCTCTCGTTCCCACAGCAACGTTACAATCAGAAAAAAATAAGTTTTGGGGGGTGGGATTTGGGGTAGGGGGGGAAGGGGTAAAAACAGTCAAATCACAATAGGAATCTTTTCTTCTCCAAAATAGGTTATTCCACTTAGTCATCTTCCTCCCCCTCGTCTTCGGGCTCTCGTTTCCGCTTCTGACCCCTTTCTTCTTCGCTGAGATCGTCTTCATCTTCATCATCACCGACTTCCCTGTCATTATACCCTTCCTCATCCTCCTCCTCCTCTCCACTCACATCCTCCTCTTCACCTTCCTCCTCCTCCTTGTCTTCCACTAGCTGAGCATCTTCGTCATATTCTTCCTCCTCCTCGTCGTCGTCCAGGCGTCTGAGTCGGAGGCCTCCTTGTCATCACGGTCGTAGCCGTCCAGGTACGTGAGCTGCGGGAGAGCTGGAACACGTTTTCTCGGTAGTCGTTCAGGTTGGTGACCTCACAATTGAAAAGGTCTAAGCTCTTCAGGTTTTCCAACTTCTTCAGTGGCTCTATTGTGCTGAGGTCCTTAATTTTGTTGCCGCCTAAATTTAGATGCGTGAGATTCGGACACTTTTCTGCCAATACTTCCAAGCCCCCTGAGAGTCTGTTATCACTCAGTTCAAGCTTCTTAAGTTTGTTTAGCTTTGGTAAGTTTGCGACTGAGATGAGGCCGACGTTGATTGTACTTAAGAACTCGAAATTCTTCAAATTCATCTGTGAGGCCTTCGATTTTCCTTTGATCGACCGACAGTTGTCCAGGACAAGCTCTTTCACATCAGAGGGCGTCCTGTTCCGCAGCTCTAAATGAATCCGTTTGTCCATTTCCATCTCTCGCTTGCTTTCTCTGCAGAGGCTCCCGCGCCGGCGGAATTCAATCAATAAACCCCGAACCCACGGCCGCGTGTTTTAGGACTTTGAAGGCTCAACCAGCTCCGCTCGGCTCTCGGCGATCTACTTCTTAAAAGCAGCCAATGAAACCCCTCTGCATCTCAATCATCCAGTCAATGTGGTAAGTCTGGAGACGGTCTACGGTAGCCATGTTCAAGGCAAAGGGACATGCATGAGACCACCACCGCCACACACACACACACACACACACACACACACACACACACAGCTCACAACCTCTAGTATCGTTGTATTGGCTTTTGTTGGCGTTGCATTTGGTTGTTAGTATCAAAGGAATGGGCTAACAGTGGATTCAACAAATAAGTAGTTGGAAGAGTCAAGGCTGTTGGTGCTGGCTCATCAGGAACCAGGTCCAGGCAGCCATGTCTGTGACTCTCTTGACTGTTCCTACAGGCTTGTCACCTTGAGACGGCTGCTGTGCAGTCACCTGTCTCATCTGAATTCAAGGTGGAAAGCAGCATAGCAGGCATCATGGGTTCACGTGTCCAGTTTTAGCAGGACAACAAATGTTTTCCCAGCCACCTTGCGCTTCTTCTCAGATTATACTGGCCAGTGCTGAGACACATGGACACATGACTACTTGAGCTATTGAGAAAGATGGCAAGTCAGGGCTGGTGTGCTAGCTCGGACCAGCATGACTGAGGCTGTCTGCGGTTGATCCCAATGTCACTGTCAACTAAATTAGCATTTTTGTTAGTCAAGAAAAGGGACAGGAAATAGGTAGCAGGGTGGGGGGGAGGCAATTAAATGTGTCTGCATTTGGAATCTCTATCTTCGGGTAAAAGACATCCAAGTAATAGAGAAGAAAATTAACGTATTTCCAAAATGTTTTCTGCTCCCACATGAAAAAACACCCACTACATTCTAAAGGAGTGTTTTACAAGTCCCAAACGCCTACATAATAACAAAAAATATCACAGTCACACAGAGCGAGGCATAAACTGGCAGTCCAACGGCTCACAGGAAGCTGTGGGTCTTGTTGCTGTGAATCCCATCACAATCTGAATACTGAGAAGCTCCAGTTGAACTGTGGTTCACTCTTCCTTAGCAGACGGCGTTAGCTGTGATTCTAAGTTTTCTATGGCGCCAGATGGTTGATGCTTTCGCTGCCCTGCTTCCCTCTGCTCTCATCGTCTTCCTATCCCTCTCTGAACAGGCGCATCCTTTCACACTCCGGGTCCCCCATAGTACGCTGTGCTACCAGCGTAACCATTGGTGCCTCCCAAAGTCATTAGGAAACCAGCTAAACTCCTGACATGGTCCCCGCGTCTGGTTTGGACCAGCCTCCTTGGCCAGCCTCATCTCCATGCTCCCTGCACTCGGGCCACACCCCGCTTCCCGGAATGCTCCTTATTCCCGAGGCCCAGAATGAACGTCCCCAGCTGTCCACATGCTTTTCTTTTGCCCACATTCCAGGGCACCCTTCTTGGCTGCCCTATGACACGTGGGCCCTACTTGGCAACGCTCTCCAAGCAAATCATTCATTCCTTCAGCCCAGATTCCCCGCTCCTTATATGGCCCGTCTCCAGCACTAGAATGCACAGGAGTTCACTGGAAGCAGTGACCTTAACATGGCATTCTCCAAAGCCCCAGCGCCTGGAACCCCGAACACTGGGAGTTTGCCATCCCAGCTCCAGGCTTGCTCCATGCAGCTCAGCTCTAAGCCCTGTACATCCCTAACTCCTCAGAGTGGCCACCAGGTGGATCCTGCATCCCCAAGACCTCAGCTCCCCTGAGATCCAGACTGGGAACTCCAGGAGTACCTCTCCACATACCCTGCCATATGAGGCTCCGTGGTTAGGAGGGCAGAGCCTGAAGCCCATGGTCTCTGCAAATCTCAGCGCGGCCACTTAAAGCGGTGCGGTTCCTTAGCTCCTCTGGGTCTCCATTTACCCACCAGTAGCTGGGGGATAATAAGAGCGCCCCAATGTCTGCCCAGAGTGCTCCTTCCAAATAAGGAGGGCGAAACGTCACATCATGTACTTTGGACAGGCTGTCGGGAGAGAGGAGTCCCTGGTCAAGTAGAGGGGCAGCAAAAAAGAGGAAGGCCTTCAAGGAGATGGAGTGACCCAGTGGCTGTAACAGGGCCTCGAGCACAGGGACAATGAGAGGAGGGCGCAGATGGCAGTGTTCCGTTCTTGCGTGCAGCACAGCCGTGCCGCCAGACGTGCTGAGCCACTGTGCACCCGAGTCAACTGGCGACAGGGAGCTTCACTGACTACCTGTCTTCACTGGCCCTCTCCCTTAAACTCCTGCCCCACGCAGCTTGGTTCTTCAGACAGCTCTGGCTTTGGGTCACGCCTGCTCAGGAGGAAATAAACTCCTTAAGGGCAACTCACTCCTTTGCGTCCTCCGGAGAACCCAGCGCGCATTCAGCAACGCAGCACGGGCAGGCTTCTTCAGGCCACAGACTGGCGAGGCTCGCCCCGCCACCCTGGCCTCGACGGCGTCCTCCGACAGAACCAGGGAGGCCTCTTTAAAAGCCACGTGAAGAACGGCAATCTCAAAAACTTTTCAAAAGCTTCTGGCCGCTGGCATTCCAAACCAAACGAGACTCTCTCTCTCTCTCTCTCTCACCCCTACCACGCCCCAGTCACAGGACAGGGTGGGAGCGTTTCCAGACACATGACTGCCACGGTCATACCGGATGGACTGGGTCCCCTTCCAAGGAAGCAATACGTGACTTCAGCTCTCTGGGGAATTTTTGTAGGCTCTGGGAAGAGCGGGCTCATCTTTGCCCATAATCTAGCACTCCTCCCACAAGCAGAAAACAAGCGCACCCTCACGGGTACAGGGTGTCCCCTACCTTGGAAAGGGACACACTGACTGAGCCACCAGCAGCCGTCTCCTGTGGGACGGTCAGGAGTAACCGGGTTTGCTAGTTCCTCTTTCCGAGTGGTTCTCCATCTGTACAACAGAACGGGCTCAGGAGGCGCAGCCGCTCACAACGAACTGGCCTTTCGCGTGTCTCTGGAACAGGCCAAGTCATCCTTTCAGAAATCCATGGGTTTCATTTTACAGACGTTTCCGTGGACTGCCTTCGGGTCATCAGAGTTCACTTCCCCTGAGTACAACTCCTGGTTTGCATCGACCAGCAAGCATCCTGGAGACCTGGAGAAATAAGCCGGCTTCTTTGGCTACCAAAATTGCCCATAAAAGGAGTCAGTTAAGTCCACTCGGACAAAGCACGCCGGCCGATGTGATCCAAGGACTGTACACAATGGGAGCCAAACCCGGAGGAGGGAACAGTACCAGTGACCACATTCTAGGCACCTGGTTTGCAGAACGCCACGGATGACCGTGTCCGGAGAAGGACATCGTGCTCGGTAAAGTGGAGGGGCAGCGAGGAGGAGGAAGGCCCTCGGCACTGGCACAGCGGCTGCAACCACAGGCTCTGGGATAGGATGGCGCAGGACTGGGCAGTGCTCCACTCTGCTCTCCATGGGGTCGCTATGGGTAGCAGCCAACCCGATGGCAACAACGTGGATGATAGTGGAAACACCCTACCTGGATGGAGACCCTGGTGAAGCCCCACCGTCCAGAGACTAGGAATGTGGACAGCCCTGAGCGCAGACACGCCGAGGCCCTACCTAGCGGTGCTCCGCAGCTGCGTGTGGCTTCCACTGGCACGGAACGCCTTAACCCCTTTCTCAGACCGAGAGCTTTCTGGGCTTCATATGATCGCCGTGGTTAGACATTTGAGCCGTTTTTGTTCTTCTTTTGTGTGTGTTTCTGCATAGGGGAGTCAGGTTGGACGGTTTTATGAAGACAATCACTGAAATGACAATGCCCTGGGGCAGGAAGGGGATGGGAGGGCATGGGGCAAGGGGGAGGGGGGTCAACAGCAATAGGTACAAGAAGAAAATGTCCCAGAGTTGACTGTGGGGATGATTATTGTACAAGCCTTCTGAATGACTGTTATTGAACTGTAGAACATGTTCACTACAGCTCAATAGAACTGACACACCAAAATCAATGCCCACAAAGGCCTTGTGCTTCTGTCCTTTCCCTCCTGAGGAAAGGGCTGCCCTGCAGTGGGGGCTGGCTCTAGATGTTTGCCTGGGCGGACTCCTTCCTGCCCACCCTTTAGCAAAGTCAAACCCCAGGGACGATATATTCTTCCAGGTCCCTTGCTGAGTCAGAGCCTGTCTTCCTACACCCAAACCCAGTGCCACTGAGTCCATTCGGACGCATAACAACCCTACAGGACAGAGTAGAACTAACCCGGTGGGTTCCCGAAATTGTAAATTGTCACAGAAGCACACAGCCTTATTTTTCTCCCCAGGGGCGGCTGGCGAATTTGAACTGCTGACCTTGCAGTTAGCAGCCTAGCACGGAATTCACTTCGTTGCCAGGGCTCCTTCTTCCTATACAGAAAGGATCGGTTCTGATATAACCCCATCATCTAAACCCCGCCTCCATGGTGAGTGGGTATACTGTGGATTGGACTGTGTGTCCCCAGAAAATGAGCCCTGACCCCCTAGTCCTGAGGGTTTGCTCAGGGATGTCTGTGTGGCCATGCCAGTGTCCCGTGTGTCTTATTTCTAATCCCTCTGGAAACAATGAAAGGGGCAGGTGAGGTACAGAGACCGGCAGGCAGACACACACAGAGAAGAACATTCTCTGGAAGAGCAGGCAGGTCTACAAACCCAGGACACCAAAAACTGCTGGTGACTAGCAGCTGAAATCGAGAAGAAGAGTACTAGCAACATGCTGAATCGGGCTTGGTGGCCTCTCAGGGATGACAGCACACATTTTTTTTCTTCCACCTGTGATATTCCTCTTACAGCATCATTCGCCAACCGAGATGAGGCGCCAGCCGCACAAGAACCCAAAGATCCTGAGCACGGGCAGTGTGCAAGCATCACCCCCCCCCCCATCTCAGGCCCTGCCCCCCAATGCAAACCCTTGGAACAAGAAGCCTAGGCCACAGAGAAGTGAACAGAAAGTTACATGCAGTTCCTTCCAAGCCACGTTTTCTACTCTTGCTCTGCAACAAAAGCAGGCGCCAGGCCAGCCTCGTTCCCGGGGGCTTGGCTTCCCATTGCTGAAGACTGCTCGCTCAGAGGGCTTCTTCGCTCTGTTCTGTTACTGCAGGGGAAAAGCCTCCACCCAGCGTGTTTCGCCTCTCAGAATCGGAAGCTTGTGCTTTCTCTAAATGCCTCTCCTTCTGTCTCCAAAGCAAGGAAGACATGAGCACTGAACAGACGTGCTGAGGGAACGGTTTCATCTCTGAATGCGAACACACACACACACACACAAGCGACGGCCAGTGGGTTTGAACTGTCTACCCTGTGGACAGAAGTCCCCAGAGGGTAGTTTGGGCACACAGCCGAGTATTTAAACTGTGCAAGCAAGCCTTTTTTTAAATGAGCAGTTTCACGTCTAGGTGCTTCTAAAGGGGGCTGGGTAAGAGCGATCATCCGTGAGTAATGGAGATGGGCTGTAAACGACCGAAATTATCAACCTGGGAAATGAGTGGCCATCACTGTTAAAATGGAAAATATTTTAAAATCACAGACTAGACGATTTAACACTCCCAGCAAGCTCCATGCTGGATTAAGGAGGGACAATCAAGATATAAAAGAATGCGCACAGTATGATCACCATCATGCTCAATAGGAAGGTATGATGGGCTGTGCCTGCGTGTCCACACACTCTTCAGGGTCTTAAAAACAGATGTGTGGAATGTTGAGGACAGTTCCTTCACGGACTATTTCGGCCTTTCCATGTCTTTGGAAATAAGTGAATTTGTATTTTCTAGGTCAGACATGTATGTGTGTGTGCGTGAGTGAAATCACTGTTATTGAGAACTCTGGCTCATTTAGCCCTTCCCATGTCCCACATGCTCTCCTCATTCATGGAATCTTATTAATAAAGCTGTGAGACTCCCCAGAGAGGCCACTGCTCTGCTGACCAGCGCCTGGACCATCCTGCGGGACTTCCTCCCCCGCACCAGGAAAACCAATTAGAATGGGAACAGAAGGCCCTTGCTTCCAGCACTGCCTCACATCCTGCTGGCTCTGGCGGATGCTGGCCATGGGCTTCCGCCAGGCTTCCGGTCAGAACTCACATTTCAAATGTTTCCTCAAATGCCATCCAAGAGCTGACCTCCTGGTCCAGGGCCAAAGTCTCTGATGAAGCCCAAGCACACGCTTCTGAGTTTGGGGATCCAACCCATGCTGGTCCAGTCGATTCTGACGTCAGGAGCCCCCACGTGTGTGTGGAGCTGTGCTGCTGAGGGGTTTCAATGACTAATTTTCCAAACGCAAACCCCCAGGACTTTCTTCCAAGGCACCCTGGGGTGGACTTGAACCTCCAACTCTTCCGTTGTCAGCTGAGTGCATGAACTGTCGACACCAGCCAGAACTTGGGATGTCTAGGCCAGTGCTCTTCACAAAGAGGGGCAAGACCCATTCAAAGATGGCAGAAATCCATTTCCTGGGCCTTGGCCAGCATATCTTAACCGTCATAAAAACTCTTCTCAGCCGACACACTCCCTGGTCCATCACAGCCACAGCCACTCTTGAGTCGCTATGAAAGCCAATGAACAGATGAGAGCCAGGCCTCCTTGTTGCGTGCACAGCAGATAGACCAGTACCCATCATTTCAAGCACACGAAGAGGGACAGATATTTGGAGGAGACATTAAAGCTGGGCAGCTATGTGATTCTGAAGAGAGCTCCAGCTAACACCAAACCCATGAACTTGACTTGGACTGGGCTGGGCTGGCTTCTTGATAGAAGATGACTTCTTGATAGAAAGCTCTTTCTTACACATATCTGAGTTTCACTGGGATACTGGGTTGTGAAAACCTACTTTCCCCTCTCCTGGTTTTTTTAATTAAAAATGAAACAGGTATCACTGTATGGTGCATAGCGTGTCAGTGCCATGACCGTACGCAGCTTGCTACTTGTCAATGAAGCACTCTCCCTGGCTCACCACCATTCCTGTGGCCACTGACCTTAGTTGGAAGACAGGAGACACAGGTCAGATGTCAGTACCATTTGAGTTGAGTCTTTAAGACCCATGTCACCAAAGGCTGTAGGGGGGGAGGGGCAGTGTCCACTGTCTCCATGAGTCATCGCCCAGGTGGTACCCAGGACGGAAGGAAGAGCACATGGTGGATGGGTCCCTGGAAGTAGATTCTCAGTGCTGAAGACCCCGTGTGTGTAGTCATCAATCCTGTCCCAGACAGGCGGTTTCCCCGCAGAGGGTATTCAAGGCTGTGACCTTTCAGCCCCAGGCCCACCTTCTGAGGCACCTGCAGCTCAAACCCAGTGCCATCGAGTCAGCCCCAACTCACAGGGCCTGACAAGATAGGGTAGGACTGCTCCCATAGTCCTCCAGGACTACAAATCTCTCTCTTTTTTTGGATTATCTTATTGAGGGTTCTTACAATGCTTCCCACAATCCATACATCAATTGTGTCAGGCGTATTTGTAAAGATGCTGCCAGCATTTTTTTCTAGACGGTTACTTTCTACTGAGCCCTGTGGTATCAGCTCCTCTTTCCCCTCCACCCTTGTGACCCCTTGATAGATGATAAAGTATTATTTTCATATCTCACACCAACCACTGACTCCCTTCCCCCATGGTTTCTGTTGTTCTTCTCCCTGGAGGAGTGTGTATGGTTGTGTGTTGATTGCTACCGGTTGCCCCATCCTCTCCCCCAGTCTCCCAACCCATCTGGTATCATTATTCTCATTCCTGCTCCTGAGCTCTTATCTACACCTGTGTACCTGCGCCGGTCGAGTCCGAAGTGAGAGGCATCACTGGGGTCATGGTAGTGGGAGGTGAGGGAACCTTGAGGAACTAGAGGAATATTGTGTTTCATTGGTGCATTCCTGCACCCTGGTTGACTCATCCCTTGCTTGTCACCTTTCTGAGGGGGGCATTCCATTGACTACAGGTGGGCTTTGGGTCTCTGCTCCAACCCCCCTTCTTCTCAACTATATGGTTTTGTTTTTTGTTTGCTAAGGGTTTTCTGATGCCTGTACCTGGTCCCGATGACACCTGATGATCGCACAGGCTGGTGTGATTCTTCCATGTGGACTTGTTTCTCTGCTGGGTGGCCACTTGTTTCACTTCAAGTCTTTAAGACCCCAGATGCTACATCTTTTAATAGCCAGGTACCATCAGCCTTCTTTACCACATTTGCTTATGTACCTATTTTGTCTTCAACGATTGTACCAGGAAGGTGAGCATCTCAGATTGCCAATTTGTGAGAACAAAGTATTCCTATATTGAGGGAGGGTATGAGCAGAGGCCTGAAGTCCATCCAGTACCTCAGTGTACTGCCATATAAATATATGTACATTGGCCAATACCTCTATTTTTATGGATTAATGTATTTACCTATAGACACACCTATGCTCATACCTGTATCCATAGTTTTGCTTCCTAGATCATTCCTCTGTTTACTTTTACCTTCCTTCTGCCCCACCGTTATGTTCTTCCTACTTCTGCCTCATAGTACTTACTCTCAGCTAGATTGCTGTTGCGCCCTCCCCCCCACCCCCAACTCCCAAGGATCTCTATATCCTCCTCTTTATTGTTTTTTATTCCCTAGTTGTTTCCTTGTCTATGGTGCTGTTTGCTCACTGCTCTCTTCCCCCATCCACCAAGTCCTCCCAGGATCATTGGTTCCATTGCTTTGTCCTTGACCTTGCTTCCCATGCCCGTCTTATGTAAGTACAAATACCCACAATGGCATAGACCAAACAAATAGAAAACACATGGTTGAAAACAAAGAAAACAACATACATATTCCAGGTCTGTTTGCTGACCTTTATGACGATCTCCCCACTGGTCCTGGGGGAGTTCCGGGAGCAGCCCCTCCTAGCCTGAAGTCTATTCTGGGGGCTCTTTGGGGCTTTGTGGTTTGGCTTTGCTCCCACTGCTGCTCTGTTATGTGCCCCTTTTGGTTTGCCCCGCTGCGGGGCGGGTGAGGGGGCTTCAAACAGGACTTCCTCCCTGCTGTGTGTCCCCGGTAATGTCCTCTGTCGCAGTATGCTCCAGTAGGGGGCATGTCGCGAGCTGTTGTCAACCCTACAGTCCTCTCTGTGCCTTAGCAGTTCCATGCAGGGACGTTACGGGACTATGAATCTTTTTTTGTTGTTTATTTTGTGTGTGTTTTTTAATCATTTTATTAGGGGCTCATACAACTCTTATCACAATCCCGACATACATCAATTGTGTAAAGCACATCTGTACATTCTTTGCCCTCATCATTCTCAAAATATTTGCTCTCCACTTAAGCCTCTGGCATCAGCTCCTCATTTTTTTCCTTCCTTCCCCACTACCCCTCCTTCATGAACCCTTGATAATTTATAAATTATTATTTTGCCCTATCTTACACTGTCCGACGTCTCCCATCACCCACTTTTCTGTTGTCCGTCCCCCACGGAGGAGGTTATATGTAGATCCTTATAATCTGTTCCCCCTTTCCACCCCACCATCCTGGTATCGCCACTCTCACCATTGGTTCTGAAGGGATCATCCACTCTGGATCCCCTGTGTTTCCAGTTCCTATCTGTACCAGTGTACATCCTCTGGTCTAGCCAGACTTGTAAGATAGAATTGGTATCATGATAGTGGGGGGAAAGAAGCATTTAGGAACTAGAGGAAAGTTGTGTTTCATCATTGCTATACTGCACCCTGACTGCGTCTCCTCCCTGTGACCCTTCCGTAAGGGGATATCCAACTGCCTACAGATGGGTTTTGGGTCTCCAATCCGCACTCCCCCTCATTCACAATATGATTTTTTGTTCTGATGATGTCTGATAACTGATCCTTTCGACACCTCATGATCGCACAGGCTTGTGTGCTTCTTCCATGTGGGCTTTGTTGTTTCTGAGCTAGATGGCTGCTTGTTTACCTTTGAGCCTTTAAAACCCCAGATGCTATATCTTTTGATAGCCGGGCGAGAATATAAATGTTTAAGGGAAAAGAAAGCCTCATCTTTCTCCAGCAGAGCAGCTGATGACCTTGAACCACTGACCTTGCAGTTATCTATGGGCCTAACTCTTAACTTGCAGTACCACCTTTGGGCTGACTGTCAGCTGCTTAACAGTTTTAGTCATCCAGCAATCATCCCAGTGACCCCAGCACTATGTAGCCAAAAAACAACAACAACAAAACCCCAAGCCGCTGCCCTCGAGCCAATTCCGAATCATAGCAATCCTACTGGACACAGCAGAACTGCTGCCGTGAGTGTCTGAAACCGTCACACTTTACAGGAGTAGAAAGCAGCTGGTGACTTTGGAGTGCCAGCCTGTGGTTTGCAGCCCAGTGCGTACCTACAATGCCACTGGGGGTTCTACTCCACTGCCAGGTAGGAGGAAAGAGCCAAGACACATGAGTGGGCAGATGAACCTGGGTTTCAATAGTAACTCTGCCCCATGCCCCAACTTCTTGTTTGAACCCCAGGTTCCTCAGCAGCCTGGAGCTGCAGCCTGGTCTGCCAGGCTCTGCCCAGCACTGTGGAAAATCCATTCAGAGGGGTGGGAGGTGGAGGGGATCCTGGGAGTTCTGCCCGGAAGCTCACATCCCCCCTAAATGCACGGTTTGGGCATGAGCTGCTGGGCAGAGAGCAGCAGAAAGACAGGCTTCCAGCAGGGAAACGAGGTTAGTAAAACAACACCCAAAGCCATGGAGTTAATCCTGATTCAAATGACCCTAAAAAGGAACGTCCAGGTTTTGCACATCTTGGTGGGAGCAGTGAGCAGAAGACACTAGAACGTGTGAGCTGCTGGTTCTGTGTCTAGTGGCCAAATGCATGCCCGGCAGTGCCGGCAAGTTTGTTTAGGTTAGCAGCAGAATGCAACTCACGAGTCCAGGGATCAGCTCTCAGGTATTCGCTCAAAGGTTGGGAGTTCGAACCCACCACCTGCTCTGCAAGGAGAAAGATGTAGCAGTCTGCATCTGAAACACCCTTTCCAACTCGCAGCGACCCCACAGGAATGAGAAGTGCTCCCATGGGTGCGCGGAGCTGTAAGAGCAGAGGACGGAGCCGCAAGCTACGAGAGTCCACGAGTAGAGAGCCTTTCTCCTGCTGAGGGACTGGTGGGTTCGAACTGCTGACCTGGTGGTTAGGATCAAGCAGTCTACACATGTCAACCTTAAGGTTGGCAGTTCAAACCAACCGACCTGCTCTGCAGAGAAAAGGCCTGGAGATGTGCCTCTGTGAAGATGGCAGCCAAGAAAAATGCCAGGAAGTGGTCCCACCCTGCCAGAGGGGTCCCTGCGGGTGGAAAGCAGCAGCAGCCACAGCAGGGCTTTGGGAACTGGTTCGTAGCGCAGCACGGCGGATACAATCAATGCCAGGGCACTGCCCACTGGACACGGCAAACGTTTTGTGCAACGCATTTCTGAATAAAACAAAACTGGATGACACCGTTTGTTTTCACAGTAGACCACCCACCAGAGGCCCGTCAGGAGGCTGTAGGGACAGCTCGGCTCCTGTGGCCAGGCTACAGCAGCGGCTGCTGACTGCCAAGGCAGGGGCAGGCGCAAGCAAACACACAAGGGGCAACTGTATGGGCAACTCCCAGGATCATTCAAAACCCGAGTCTGGATTCAAGCACCAAGTCCGGAGAGCCAGTTCCCACTCTACTTTGTGCTCAGCGGCTGCCATGTCACACGCGCCCAAAGAACACCTGTCAACTCGCAGCCCCCAAGCCGATTCCAACTCATAGTGATCCAATCAGATGGAGGACACCTGGTGGGCTTCTGAGGGGGTCAACCCCAAGAGCACCTCGCTATTCTCAAAGAAGGCAGCCTGGATAGGAAGTGCAATGGCCCCAGAACAGAAAGAATGAAGATCTAGCCATCGATGTCGCCATGTGAGCCTCCATAGCCACTTGGCACAGAGCAGCCTGGACGGGCAACCACTGACGAATCTTCTCACCGCACTCAGTGATAAAATGATAAACTCCAAAGCAGAACATATTTCCCCCCAAACAGCTCCCTCTCTCTGACAGCAGTGTGGCCTTGTTCAGACCAGTGCCTGACTCAGAAGCCCCAAGTCACCCTAGGTTTCTTACCTTAGGTGACAGTAGGCAGAGCTCCTTAAGTAAATGTGACTCCCAAAGAATATTGCCTGGAGGTCCCCACCAGCCACCCCTGGTCCAGAGCCCAGGTAGAGGGGACAAGAATGGAAAACCAATCTTGCAAAATACGTGGCCTGCCTCCCTGGGTCTGAAGAAGGGATGACCAACACCGGGAAACTCAGAGACGGAAATCACAGGAGGGCAGGACTGCAGCCCTCTGTGGGGGAAAATCTTTCAAGGCTACGTGACCTGGACACTCTGTGGGGCGGGGGTCCCCAATGGCAGCCCCTCGCCCTCCTTCCCACCTGAGCAATGGCACAGGGGACCATTACAGCCATCTCTGTGGTGCCGGTGGCCAGCACCTCCCAGCAGCCAACAATGACAAAAAGCCAATTTCCTCCTTGAGAGCTCTCAGGAAGAGACCAAGGAGCCAGAGACAAAAGAAGAGATCACCTTCAACAATGGGCAGCACAAAACTGTAGCTGACGGGTGATGCATTGTTGACCAAGACAGTGAAAAATGAGCAGGTCCACACCCGGGGATTTTCCAGGTGAAGATATATTTTTCCACTGCAAGGGCCCCAAATATTTTAAAAGAAAACCCTCCTCTAACTCTATCAGTTGGAACTCGATGATAGGATCTGTCTCGGAAGAAGTACAGCCCCAGAATGCTCCTGCGAGGCAAGGAGGGCGAGACTTCGTCTCAGAGATGTAAGACGTGTGGTCAGGAGAGACCAGTCCCTGGAGAAGGGCATCATGCTTCGTAAAGTGGAAGGGCAGCGGAAGAGAGGGAGACCATTCACAAGATGGACTGAGATTACAATGATGAGCTCAAAATAGCAACCACTGTGAGGATGGGGCAGGACCAGGCGATGGCTCTTTCCGGTTTACACGTGTTTGCTAGGAGTTGGAGCCAACTGGACGGTGTCTCACAATACACCAAAGGAGCCCTGGAAGCGTAGTGGGCTACTCACTGCAAGCTCAGCAGTTCCAACCCACCGGCTGCTTCAAGAGAGACGAGGCTTCCCGCCCCTTTAAAGCCTCAGAAACCCAAAGGGGGTCATCCTACTCTGCCCCACGGGCCCACTGCACGTTAGGATTGCCTTGATGGAGGATCAGGGAGTTTATATGAAGTTACTATTTTATAAGTTAAAGACTCAGTTCACTAAGAGCAATTTCATGTGGCTCAATAATAACATATGCCTTTTAACCTCCTTGTATAGCAGCCAACTTTTTCTCAGTGAGCGAGACCCTCCATATCTAGAATTGAAAAGGGGCAGGGAGTTAAAGTGGAAGAGATGGTTGTTAGCTGCAGGGAGAACTGCTCCACGGGGTTTCCCAGGTGGTGACCTCTCAGCAGGTAGCCAAGCCTGTCTTTAAGGTGTCCTTAGGAACTGTTAGGTAGTCGAGCGCAGGGACTGGGGCGTCCCTTATACATGTTCAGAGGTCTGAGCTACCGGCCCATGGAGTAGTGAGTGGCACACTGCGCATGCTCAGAGGTTCAGGTTTCCGGCCAGGAAGGGCACGTGCACCTGGGTGGGCACTGCACCTGGATTGGCCCACCTAGGCCAGATAAATTCAATTCAGCTAATGGGGTCGACCAGGGTCGTCCACCACGCCTCCCAGAGGAAAAACCGAAAAAGCAGGAGCCCGGAACTGAGTGCGTGACTTTCCGAGCAGCTTCTAGGGAGGCTGCACGGGGTAAGGGGCCCTGTGGGTGCTGTGTAAACCGGAGTCTCATAAAACTCACTTGGATCACAAACAAGGCTTCAGCGTGAATTCATTCTTGCGCGGAGCCAAGGGCTGAGGTATCACTTCCCCCGCCGAGAGATCTAACAGAATCGCCAGCCACTCAGCTAGCAGTCACAAGTTGAGCCTTTGTGCCAGGCAAGCACTCCACAGAGGAGATGAAGTCGGTGCTTCTACAGCTATTGACAACGTAAGCATCTCCGCATATGAAAATGGTTCTTAGCTGTCACAAAACCAAGCGCACACTGGATTTGGCCCAAGGGCCATCACTGAACAGCCTCCGTGCCGCAGTATAGCAATCGAAGCCTCTTGTGATGGTGACTGGCCTGGGAATGGCGAATGCAGTCCTGCATCCTTAGCATCCGCCACGCGGGCTGCGGAATAGAACGTCTGTGACTCGGACCTTGGGTAAGCAGCCTGTCGAAGGATGGCTAGCCTTTCTTTAAGCATCCCAAACAAGCTTTGTGGTGATCGTCAACACGCCCAGAGGGATGCTGTGTTTGCTCCCCAATCCACGTCATTCCCAATTCTCCGTACTCTATAGAAGTCCCTCTTGCATGCTACCTTGTAGCTTTTGGTAAGTGTTTCTAACTGTGTGAACGGTTTTTCCTTAGTTCTGGAGCACCGTCATCATTGCGGAGTGTGGCATGCCTCAATTGAGAGCCATCGCATTCGCTGATTTTTTGTGCATGTGTGTTTTTGAAGAAACTTTCCCATCCATGTGCCCCCTTGCAGCTGCCATCAACTAGCGCTGGCTTTGTGCATTGGATGGGAGCCGGGATAGTATCTTGGAAAGAAAAAGTAAACAGAGAGAGAACGCTGCAGCACTCTGGAGACACAAGATCCCAGACACAAGATGCTGCTGCCTACAAATCAAAAGTGGCACAGTGTTCTATGACAAACTTTCCAGATAATACAGCACATAGACAAGCTAGTAACACCACTCACTGGTGCCGAGTTGATTCTGACTCCAGACATGTGCACTCTTGGTTATTATGTCCTGCACAACTATACACCTGGTAGCACCGTCACTGTGTATGCTAAATGCAACTGTGCTTGCCATGTCCCAGTCTGGTCAGATTTAGGGGATCAGGCCATAGAAGCAGCTGGACAGTGCCCAACTGGATGCGGTGTGAGCATGACTGGAGGCACCCTGAATCAAGCTAGGTCAGTATGCTCCACCGGTAAAGAAAAAGTGGGAAGTCCCATTCAAGCCAACTCTCAGCCATTCGGGGTCTGGTGGAGTATGGTTCTGCCCCCACACCCTTGGAGTCAGCAGGAGGCACCACATACGTCATGTCAACTCCAAACAAGCACAAAAAACCTCATTGCCATCGAGTGGATGCCGACTCATAGCGACCCAACAGGACAGTGTAGAACTGTCCCTGTGAGTTTCCGAGACTGTCCCTCTCTGTGGGGGGGTAGAATGACCTGGTTTTTCTCCCACAGAGAGGCTGGTCATTGTGAACTGCTGACCTTGCAGTTAGCAGCCCAATGAGTCACCACTACTGGTTAATGCTCATGGAGGACGCTAAAATGTGTGTGCGTGTGTGTGTGTGTGTGTGTGTGTACAAGCTGCCTGCCCCAACAATGTAGGCTGTACTGCTAAAAGTTGGCCAGAATCCCTGCTCCACCCGCGCGGCTATTAATATGCTTCTGTCTTTGACACTGGCTTATTTTACAAGCATCTGTCTCGCTGGTGGTCCTAGCTTTACTGCAGAGTCTCAGGCCGTGGGGGGAAGAGGTAGGAGGTGGGGTAGAATCTAACTAACCAGAACGACAGGGAGGAGATGGAAGCAAAGATACACAGGAGACTGACGCCAAACACCGCAAGAGCGATGGCTCCTGACTTCCAGCCAATTGGAGGGGTCCGAAGGGAAGCAAGGTGGGTGCAAGGCTCCAGGAAACCAAGAGCAAGTCTGAGACGAACAACTCTTCCTGAACCATCTTCTTCTCTATAAATCCAGGTAAAGAACAAAAAGAGAAAAGGCTGCAATTATAGGTGCTCCCAAGTGACTTTTGAGAGAACGTATAAATGTCCCGAGCCATGCGGAGACTTCCCTGGGGCCTTCTGAAGAGCTCTTCCCTTGGGAGAATTGAAGACAGAGGAGCTGGGAGAGCCCCTCCCCGCAGACAGTTCAAAGCCAGGCAACAACGCACCGAGGACATCGTTTCTGTGGCCGGGCAGCTTTTGATCGGAATGGAATGAAAACAAATGCCGGTAAATCTTGTGTTTTGCCCTCACTGTTATTTTTAAA
This sequence comes from Tenrec ecaudatus, assembly GCF_050624435.1. NCBI lineage: Eukaryota > Metazoa > Chordata > Mammalia > Afrosoricida > Tenrecidae > Tenrec > Tenrec ecaudatus. The sequence goes on along the minus strand of NC_134532.1, from coordinate 181,108,120 downwards.
ACTCAAAAAGCAGTAGCCCTGGCCTGCTAAAGGCCAAACCAATCTGTCTTGGGAGAAGTAAGGTCGGAGTGCTCCTGGAGGCAAGGATGGCGGGCGGTCTTACATACGTTGGACATACGGTCAGGAGAGATGAGTCCCGGCGGAGGAGATCGTGGTGGGTGCAGCAGAGGCACGGCGACAGAGAGGGAGCCTGCAGTGAGTTGGCAGGGGAGTGGCTGCAACAATGGACTCAAGGATCGGGACAATTTCATTTCGAGGGGGCACGCGACCAGGCAGTGTCTCTTTCTGTTGTGTGTAAGCTTGCTATGGGTCAGAACTGACTCAGTGGCACCTAGCAACACCAGCTGTTTTTAAATCTTATTATATATAAAACATAAATATATATGTATATTTATAGTGAGAATAAAAGAAAACTACACACAAAGAAAAAAAATAATAAAAGGCCAGCGTATGAATGAATGCAATTGAACAGAAAAGGGGAGATTGCTACTCTGCACTGGATATCCTGCAGGGCCGTTTGGGTCTTAAACTCCTTATGCAAATGACATTTCCCATGATTCAGTCAGAAAAAACCTTTCTTCAACAATCCATTTGCTCATATTTCTAAACAGTCTCCTTTAACCTTTTCCTGCTGTTCGGTCCCTGCGGTGTTCGGCAATGAAACTTTAATGAGACAAGGACAGGCAGAGGGAGACAGAGGGAAACCAGTCGCATACGTACACGAGCTGCCTGGACGACAGGGAGCCTCCGGGTACCGTCTGCCCATAGTGACCAGTCAGCACATTAGCTGGGGGTGTCGGCAGTCTCCAAGGAAGCAGGAAAGATCGAGATGGTTAACTGAGGTGGAAGGGGGAAGACAAGAGAAAAGGCAGAAACAAGAGATTTAGGATAACGGTCGGTTTTGTGCTATTTTTCTCCATTAAAATGCTAATGATGATCACAAATTTCCAGATAACCAACCATGTTGATGAATTATTCATCACCACATTTGTAAGGAAGTCACCCTTTTACTGCCCACGGAGCTCGCCTGTAATTAGCGTGTGGCCCCTTAATAAGTGAGACAGAGAGATCAGGTCACCCACTGCCAGTTTCAGCCCTCCGGGGCTACGCTTTACCAATGCATGCTCAACTTGCTCTCCCTTAACACCAAGCACAAACGCCCCCCTACGTCTCTGTGGTCCCATTTGATCTACGAGTCCACGAAAATACTTAAAACTGCAAAGATTTGAAAAAGAAAGAAATTTTCTACACTGTATAGATTAGATATCAAACTGATTTTTTAAAATTTCCTTGAAGCTTAAGTAATCCAGAGAAGTATAAACATCACAAGCAGAACGATGAATGAACTTCTCCACACGGAGAACACCATGTCCAGAACAAAACCATCACTGGCATCTCTAGAGTCTGCTTCACAACCGTTTCTCCTCCTTTTGGCTAAGAGCAAGAGCAGAGTCTGCCTCATGGCCCTTCTTATGGGTAACTGCCATATAGAGGTTTGCCCAATTTTTGTAGATCTCAAATAGATGTAACTGCCCGTTTCATTTTTCATTTAAAAAAACCCACATGTTCAAAGACGACATTGAGAGCCAACAGCATCTGTCCGCAGGGAATTGTACATTAAAAACGATGAGACACCACCACCCACCGGTTAGAATGGCTCAAATCCCAAACCAGAAGGCCGAATGTCAGCAAAAGCGTGGAGTAAGTGGACCTGCCAGTCATTGCTGGTGGAAATGCAAAGTGGTCCAGCCCTTTGGGGAGACTGGATGTGCCTTAGTGTGCTGAGAGCACTGGTCTACAGGCTTGATTCCATCCAGTCATTGTGCTGAAAGGTATTTACCCAAATGAGGCCAAAGGACGTCCACATCAAACTGCACGCAAATGTTTCGAGCGGCTTCATTCGTGTTTGCTGCAAATGAGAAGCAACCAAGTCTCCCCTCTTGGCCAACAGGATGAATTTGGCAATCAAACTGGCACATCCTTGCCATGGAGAGTTCCTCCACAATTTCCAAATAAATAAGCTCTGGAGATGCAGAAGGAACGTCAAATGCACAGCGAGAAGTGAACAATCCCCGTCCGAGAAAGCTACACACTGTATGATTCCGACTGTGACAGAGTATCATCTTAAAAAATGTGGGCATTTTCCTGTCTGTCAGAGTGAAAACATCAGTGGTTGTCAGGGGCTCACCGGGAGGGAGGCAGGGAAGGCTGGGGAGTGAGCGAGGGCTTTAGGGAAAGGTGGCGTGTCTGTATGACACTGTCATGGCAGATAAGCCCAGAGCAACATCACAAAAGTGTGACCCCCAAGGCAAAGGACAGACTTTGGTCAATGATAATATATCAATAACAGTTCGTAGATTATAATGCATGTGGTACGCCGATGAAAGAACAACATCAAGCAAATCGGATAGCAGTGTACGAAGACATACGGGAATTCTTAGTAATTTTTACTCAACTTTTCTTTAAACCTAAAGCTACATTAAAAGAAAAAGTCACTCAATTTTTTTTAAGTATCTATACTGAGGGCCCAGTACAGACCAAGCTATATCCTGGCTCTATAAAGAGGATCAAGAAGCCATCTCTGTCTTTTAAGGAGGAGAGAGTCTACAGCGGCGGTTCTCAACCTGTGGGTCGCGACCCCTTTGGGGGTCAAACGACACTTTCACAACGACTGATTCATAACAGTAGCAAATTGACAGTGATGAAGTAGCAAGAAAATAATGTTATGGTTGGGGGTCCCCACCACATGAGGAACTGTATGAAAGGGTCAACAGGCATTAGGAAGGTTGAGAACCACTGGTCTACAGAGACGTACACAGACACACAATTGAGCCCTTACAAGGCAGTGCGATGTTCAATGACTGAGACTCATATCAAGCAGGGCCCCTGAATAGAGAAATGGAGGCATTAGGAAAGGCTTCTGAGAAGAGGGTGTCTTTCATGTCCTCAGGGATGGGTAGGAGGGAGCCAAGCTGGAGACGGGAGACAGGGCAGGGAAAGACAAGGCAGGGAGGCGCAGGAAACTGCGGAGTAGTTCAGAGGGACTGGAGTCTCACGGGCCAGGCTAGCGATGTGAGGAGGCGGCAGGCAGTCTGGAACACTTAACTAGGGACTCTGACTTTGTCTTGTTCCAGGTAATACTGATGGTTCAGCTCAGGGTTTTTGATGGCCTCAAAGGAGGCCAAGTAGGCTCGTTTGGTTGTTTGAGTAACCCAGATGGAAGATAATCAGGGTACCATTAGTAATAGCAATATGTAAGGAAGGAGTAAAAAGAATGAATACTGGGAGTCATCCAGAAGCTAGAAGAACAGGTTGATGGTTATTTGCATGTGGGTGAATGGTCGGGAACAGAGGAAGAAAGAACTGGCTTAACAAAGAACAAGTCGTTTGATTTTGAACGGTAGAAATCAAAATGTATGGAGTGTGATAAGAGTTGTATGAGCCCCAATAAAATGATTTTAAAAAGAAATCAAAATGTAGGAGATTTAGGCAGAGGTGCCCTGATACTGTGGAATGTGAAGCCCGAGGAAGAAGTCCAAGGTGAAAGTAAATTGAACATTACCCAGCACAACAACACAACTGCAAGAGTAGCTGAAACCGTGTCAGTGGGTAACACTTCTGAAGGAACATGGACAGAGTCAAACAAAACAACAACAGCAGAAGATGAATACACAAACGAAGCACCTTAGAGAGATGATACTGTAACCTCCAAGCACTTGGCTGCTAACCTAAAGGCTAGAGGTTCAAACCCTCCAGCAGCTGAGCTGGAGAAAGCCCCAGAGACCCTCCCCAGGAAAGATGAACCCAAACCAAAACCCACTGCCTTGGAGACAAACCAGCTCCTAGCTCCACCCAAGAGGTCAGGGGGGAACTGTCCCAGGTCCTGATGAGTGTGTCCCAAACAGTCACCATTGACGGGAGTAAAATGCCCCACTTTTCTGCTGCGGAGAAGCTGGTGGTTTTGAACCAATGCGCACCCACGACTCCAAAGATTTCAGCCTCCCTCAACGCCTCTGCCAGAAAACAAAACCAAGCCCATGTGAGGGCAGTTCCACTCTGTCGTTATGAGTCAGAATCCACTCTACCTTACGCAAGAGAACACGAACAATGATGATGATAGGATGGGCAGAGCTAGGCAACCTTGTAAAGAAGAGAGAAGAAAGCTGAGCAGTACCCTGGAGAGCAATATAGAGAAGACGTAAAAAGCTATGCCTTAAAACCCGTCCCTGGGGGACAGACAACAGAAAAGTGGGTGAAAGGAGACATCGGTCAGTGTAAGACCTGAAAAAATAACAATAATTTATAAATTATCAAGGGTTCATCAGGGAGGGGAAAAAAAGAGCAGCTGATCCCAAGGGCTCAACTAGAAAGAAAATGTTTTGAAAATGATGACAACAAATGTTCAAATGTGCCTGATACAATGGATGGATGTACAGATTATGGTAAGAGCTGTAAGAGCCCCCAATAAGATTAAACGTAAAAGCTATGCCTTTGGATCTAACACTAAGGTGATTTCCTTGAAATGGGGCGGGCACGGGTACTAGGGCTGACGGAACATGTACAGACAGCTAGAGTTCCGGTGGCCCCTAAAAGGTTCTTGCTGTTGTTAGACAGGGGTGCCATCTAGTCAGTCCAACTCACAGTACCCCAGCAGAGACACCGCCTGGTTGTACTCCATCTTCACCAGTGTCCTCAGGTTGGAGCCTGCTGGAGCAGCCGCTGTGCCAATTCATCTTGTTGAAGGCCTTCTTCCTCTTTTTGGTGCCCTTGACCAAGCATCCTATCCTGTTCCAGGAACTGGTCTCTTGTGATAACATGCCCAAAGCACACCAGATGAAGTCTTGCCGTCCTGGCTTTGGGATTATTCTAAACAAAACATGCTTAAACATGTTTCTGCTATCAGTTATGCTTGTCATGGTCTCTTTCAAAAAATAGGTCTAGTAGCTTCCAAGGAACCTGCTGCACTAATTCAAAACAGAGTGATAAACTCCGAAAGTTAGGTGACTGGTTATTGGAATACCAATTATGTATTTTCCAATGGTCTTAGGTGACCCCTGTGAAGGGGTCATTTGACCCCAAAGGGGTTGCTACCCACAGGTTGAGAACCGCTGTTAGAGAGTGTGTTAGATAGGGTTCCCTAGAGAAACAAAACCAGAATGCTAATAATTTTATATATATTTATTCAGATAGATAGATAACATAAGAAATAAACAGTTAATTAAATTATAAAGCAGTACAAATGGCTCAGTGCAACTCACTCCCATGAGACAGTTGTGAGACACTGGCAGTCCGTCAAGTCTTGAGGGCCGCCAGGTAGTCCTCTGGAGAGCAATTCAGGCTATCCGGGCACAAGCAGCAAACAGCAAGACAGGTTACTAATTTTCAGCAAGATGACAGGGTCCGACAGTCCCTAGCTCAAGAGATGTAAATTCCAATGCTGTGGCAAAGCAGGCCTTGAAGGAACTTCAAATTACAGCGACTCAGTCCACAGGTTAGGTGTCCCACAGGTAGTGTAGCTTGCAAACTGAGGCACAGAACAAGCAAGGCAGCTGCACACTGATCCGATGATCAAAGAACAAGAGACAAGAAAGGTGAGGCTCACGGAACCATTCATCTCTCTGCCCTTCAATTAATGCCACATGTGTTTATCGGCTAAACTACCGACCTCAGAGAGTGACTACGGATTAGAATCAATTCGATGGAGGCAGAGCTTTGTTTTTGGTTTAGGAGGCTGTGCAATCTATAGAGAGACACGTTGGATACGGCCGTGCCAAACTTCAGCTTGGGGAGAGTGAAGAATAAAAGGAAAACAGAAAGTGCTGTGGGAAGTGATGGGCGACGCAGAGCATCGGAACGGAAAGTGTCATGGCGATGGTCATCACAGTGTTGACGGTTCGCACTTTTCTTCTTTAAATGATGCAACACACATTTCAAAATATGTTTTTATGTGTGTAAGAGTTTTATATCAAAGAGCAATTGTATATTGAGAAAACATCCCAATCCAGTCCAGATCAAGTCCATATGTTCGATATTACCCCATAAATTCCTCTTCAGGCTCATGCAGCAGTGGCTGCATCTCCAGGGCTTTGACTGCCATCAGTATGGCACCTCGATAGGCAGGTGTATCAGAGAGAGAGAGAGAGAGAGAGAGAGAGAGAGAGAGAGAGACCTGCCTCTTTTTTGGGGGGGCGGGGATGGGGTGGGGCTGGAACAGCTCTTATCACAATCCATCCATCCATCCATTGTGTCAAGCACACTTGTACATTTGTTGCCATCATCATTCTCAAAACATTTGCTTTCTACTTGAGCCCTTGGTATCAGCTCCTCATTTTTCCCCCTCCCTCCCCAAGCCCCCTTCCTCATGAACCCTTGATAATTTATAAATTATTATTATTTGGTCATATACTGTCGGATGTCTCCCTTCACCCACTTTCTATTGTCTGTCCCCAAGGGAGGGAGTTATATGTAGATTCTTGTGATCAGTTCCCCCTTTCTGTCCAACCTTCCCTCTACCCTCCCGGTATTGCCATTCTCACCACTGGTCCTGTGGGGTTCATCTGTCCTGGATACCTTGTGTTTCCAGTTCCTATCTGTACCAGTGTACACATCCGGTCCAGCTGGATTGATAAGGTAGAATTGGGATCATGATAGTGTGTGTGTGTGTGTGTGTGTGTGTGTGTGTGTGTGTGTGTGTGTGTGTCTGTCTGTCTGTCTGTCTGGGGGGTGGTATGAAACATTAAAGAAATAGAGGAAAATTGTATGTTTCACCATTACTACACTGCACTCTGATTGGCAGGTCTCCTCCCTGCAACCCTTCTGTAAGGGGATGTTGAGTTGCCTACAGATGGGCTTTGGGTCCCCACTATGCATTCCCCCTCCTTCACAATGATAAGATTTTTTGTTCTTTGATGCCTGATACCTGATCCCATCAACACAACACCTCATGATCACACAGGATGGTATGCTTCTTCCACGTGGGCTTTGTTGCTTCTCAGCTAGATGGCCGCTTGTTTATCTTCAAGCCTTTAGGATCTCAGACACAATATCTTTCTTCACCATATTTGCTTATGCACTCATTTTGTCCTCAGCAATTGTGTTGGGAAGCTGAGCATCATGGAATGTGAGGTTATTAGAACAAAGTGTTCTTGCGTTGAGGGAGTATTTGAGTAGAGGCCCAATGTCCATCGGGCATTCCCATTTTTCTCAGTATTCAATGACCTTCAGTGGATTTTCACTTGCATGTAATATTAATGAAATCCCCCCACTCTGAGTCGCCTTTCTTTGGAATGGGCACAAATATGGATCTCTAACTGAGTGTTTCCTGCTGAAACATTCCCATTGGTATTCCAGCAACTTCTGGGGCCTTGGTTTTGGCCAAGGCCTTGAGTGGGATAGGTTCTTGATCACTGGCTAACTCTTTTGGTGCAATGAATTTGCTTATTCGTCCCATCATCTTTTTATGCTGCCTACATCATTCAATATTTTTCTCACGGGATCTTTTTTAACAATGCCATTTTTTTTCTGTTTCTTTTTTTTTTTAATCATCTTACTGGGGGCTCATACAGCTCTTATCACAGTCCATCCATCCATTGTGTCAAGCACATTTGTACATATGTTGCCATCATCATTCTCAAAACATTTTCTTTCTACTTGAGTCCTTGGTATCAGCTCATTTTCTTTCCCTTCCCTCCCCCACCTTCCCTCCCTTGATAATTGATAAATTGTTATTATTTTTTATGTTTTACACTGACTGCTGTCTCCCTTCACCCACTTTTCTGCTGTCCACACCACTGGGAGGGGTTGTATATAGGTCACTGTGATCGGTTCTCCCTTTCTCCCCCCAACCTTCCCCTAACCTTCCTGGTATCACTACTCTCATTATTGGTCCTGAGGGGTTTATCTGTCCTGGATTCCCTGTGTTTTGAGCTCTTACCTATACCAGTATACATGCTCTGGTCTAGCCAGATTTGTCAGGTAGAATTGGGGTCACCAAAGTGGGGACAGGGGGAGGAAGCATTAAAGAACTAGAGGAAGGTTGTATGTTTCATTGGTGCTATACTTCACCTTGACTGGCTCATCTCTTCCTTGTGACCCTTCTGTAAGGGGATGTCCAATTGTCTACAGGTGGGCTTTGGGTCTCCACTCTGTGCTCCCCCTTATTCACATTGATATGATGGCCACTTGTTTATTTCCAAGCCTTTAAGACTTCAGATGCTATATCTTTTGATAGTCAGGGACCATCAGCTTTCTTCACCACATTTGCTTATGCACACATTTTGTCTTCAGCAATCGTGTTGGGAAAGTTAGCATCACAGAATGCCAGGTTATTAGAACAGAGTTCTTGTGTTGAAGGAGTAATTGAGTAGAGACCCGAGGTCCATCTGCTATCTTAATACTTAACATAAATATATGTACATAGATCTATTTTCTTATCATTATATATAAATATATTTACATAAGTACATGACTGTATATACACCTCTATAGATGTCCTTTGCCTCCTAGTTCTTTTTCCTTTTACCTTTATTGTCCCAATATCATGTTCAGCCTTCATTTGGGTTTCAGTAATTCCTCTCAGTTACATTGCCCTTGATCAAGTCCTGCCAGGTATCCTATGCCCTCCTTGCCATTGAGTTTAGATCACTTGTTGTTCCCTTGTCCCTGGGTTTGTCAACACCCACCTCATTTCCCCCACCTCTCCCTCTCCCATGTCTCTCCCAGGAAGCCGGTCCCATTGTTTACTCCTCCAGTTGTTTGGCCCACCTATAGACATGCATGTCTAGGTAGACATGCAGAGGTAATAATAAGCACAAAAACAAGGCAGAGCAAAACAAAACAACAACAAAAAAATCATTGACAAAAAAAAAGAAAAGCCGAGCCAGCCATTGATTCTGCTAACTTGTATGTGTTTGTGCAGAAATTTAGGGGAAATAAAGCTGGCAATAGCAGTAAAGCCATGTTAGGAGCCTTCAGGATAACTGAGACCCTTCAGGTCCCTGAAAGTGGCTACATTAGAAAGAGAGAAAGAAAATCCTATGAATAGTTCCAGGTCTCTATGTTGACCTTTAGGAGTGTTTTCTGGTCAAGTCTGATGGGGTGCCACGCCCTGGCCCCAAAGTCTATTTTGGTATTTCCCCAGGGACTTCTCTGATTTGCTCCCCTTGCTGCTCTGTTGCAGGACCTTAGTGCTTTGCCCCAGTGTGTTGAGGTCAGATTGGCCCAATTCCCGCACTGTGCCTCCAGTGTTGTCCCTCATAGCGTTATGGGTCAGTGAGGGATGTTGTGTCTAGTGTTGGGGCCGGCCCTGTGGTCCACTCTGTGCATTGGCTGCTCCGGGCAGGAATATCATCCTCAGGGCTTGGTGGGACCATGCAATTTTTTTTAACAGTGCTTGAATTTATTTTCCCAGTTCTTTCAACTTGACATATGCTGAGCATGTTTATCATTTCTGATTTTCTAACCCCAGGTTTTGCACACTTTACTGTAAGACTTCAGTAAAAAAAATAAAATTGGCTAGAAGAGGTAAGTCCTGAAGGGGAGAAGAGATCACTGATAAGGGAAAGCCATATATCTACAGGGTGAAGGGACAGAAAGACTAAGTTCACGGAGCGGGAGCAAAGGAGGTCTGAAGTGCAGAGGAAGAACATTGTGGTCGTCTGATCCCACTCAAGCTTCACTGACAACTAGTAGACTTCACCTCATAATCACCCTACACGGCATTTTCAAGGCTGTAAATCTTTACTGGAGTACATAGATTCTCATAAGAAGCAGAGTAAAGCGACGTGTTTTTTTAATAGGGAATCATTGTTTAGAAAGCACCGAGCTTCGGTTAATGGTGCTACTATCTCTGGGAATAGGTATTAGTGATGTTGTACAACTTGACTGGTGTAATTAGTGTCACTGAATTCTACAGATGAAAAATGTTCAATTGCATTATACTGACTTTGCTGCAACAACAACAACAACCCAGAGTTCAGGTATCACATTCACAAAGGAAGCAAGAAATCTCGCTCCCATAAGCTCCTAGACAACAGCATTGGGAAATTGAAGGCAATAACCTAGATTACATCGATTTTCTCAATGAAGCATTTAGCAAGGCTCTTGGCTGAGAAGGAGGTGACAAGGAAACGGCTGAGGACATGTATTTGGGAATTCCTGAGCTCTGGAAGGCAAGCCAAAAGACGCTGGAGCGGACCCACCGGCTTTAAAGTAAATAAGCATACATTCCAGCGCATACCGGGATAGAAAGGGGCATTTGGGAGAGAAGGCTACCCACAGGAGGAGTTTAAAAAGAATTCCAAAGAGTATATTGACCCAAAGTCAAAAGACAGCCAGCCTGCTTAAAACCATTTCAGGTGGTAGGCACCCACGATTGCCCCCCACCGCTCACTACCCCAGACGGCTTCTTGAGAAGCACCAAGTCTGAGATCTCCCCTAGTGTGACTAATCTAATGAGAAAACAAACAAACAAACACATCTGTGCGTGAAGGCGAGCCGTCTGGGTGAGTAGAGACAGCAGTGGCCCTGCCCCTGAGGCTTTCTTAGACTGGAGCACCCGCAAGAGCCCGAGGGGTGTCGGACTGCTAACCGCAAAGTCGGTACTTAGCAACCAGCGGGCCCTCCGGAGAATGCCAGGCTTTCTACTCCTGGAGATCAGAGCCCCGGAAACTCACCGAGGCCACGCTGCCCTGTCCTGCAGGGTCACGCACGATGCGTTGGTATCGACTCAATGGCGGGACATTTTTTGGAATGCACCTGCGGCGCATAGCCATGCCCGTTCACTTCAGGCCCCTGCCCGCTCTTCTGCAGAGGGCCTGGCAGATCCACAGCGGGCTGGGGTAACCCCGTTCTTGGAAAGGGGACCTGCTGTGGTCAAAAGCGCGAGGCTCATGGCGAAACCTAGTGCAGTGGCAGGCACTTGGCAAGCAGCCGTTAGGCCCACGGCGTGTTTAATTGACGAGCAGGAAGGGGAATCAGGGCATGTCTGGCGCATGGCAGTGCCGTGGAACTAACTTCAAGAGAGACAGGTTTGGTTCCAAAGCCATCAGCCGCCCTCTGATTGGGTCATTCATCCTCGTGCCCCGGGGGCACGAGCTACAGCGAGCAGTCAGAGATGTGGATTAATGAACAAGCTAACACATCAGGGGAGGCTGCTCTCCACCACTGGGCATGGAGGCCAATTAAATGGCGAGACCAGTCCTTTTCTCACCCGAAGTGGCTCTAATCAAAGGCGCACGCGGCACGCTGCTTCCTGTCCTTCGCACGGCGCAGAAGAAAGTCGGAACAAACTCATAAATACTGTGTTCGGTGGGAGGGTAAAGAACCCGCGATACCTTGTGCAGATTTTCAAACGTCACGTGTCTTAAAGGCGTGAATGTTTGGAGCACACGAAGAAATCGAAATTACACACTCGCAAGCATCTGGCTGCCTTCTCTGTGCGCTTCCGGCGTGAAGGGCAGGGCACGATGGCTGTAAGAGCGTGGGGCCTCGCTGCCCAGAGGGCAAGCCCAGCAGCGGCCACCTGCTCAGGTTGAACTCGCAGGGGCAACGATGATAAGCTCTTCAAATGTGCCTGCCTGAAACCCTCTGCAAATGTGCCACAGTGGTCAGTCCCCACTCGCTGCCATCACAGTGACCGTACAGGGCGGGGTGGAACGGCCCCTGCGACTTTCCCAGGAGTAGAAAGCCCATCTTGCTCCTGCCAAGTGCTAACTCACTGCCACTGAGCCAATGCTGACAACGGGTCACCACGTCTACGTTTATGGACGAATACAGATTTATGCTCCTCTGTTTTCTCAATTCTTCCGATAGAGATGTGCTGAGATATCAGTGACCGCATCTAACACGGCTGATATCGGATACACCAGTGCACCGCACGCAGCAAGTATTGCCTGGAAATTAATGGTGAGTTTTGTAAAGCAAGGGGTGCATTTGGTGGGGGGGGAGAGCGGAGGGGTCTGAATATGCAAGATGCGGTTTCCTTTCCCTTTGAGCTGTTTAAAAAAAACAGCCTTGCTCCTGAAAACCACTGATCTGCTTCCAAAATGTGATCTGCAATCGGCGTGATCTTGGGTGGACATGCAGTTGGATGTGGCCGTCCTGTCATGTGTCCTTAACGAGTAGGAAGCTTAACGTCAGGAGGCTGTATTTGCCAGTTCACAACGCGGTTCGCGTCCAACCTTTTAATTCTGATCTTTACGGCGCCCCGTAACATCTTCACTAAGGCAAATGCTCGGACGGTAATCCTCAACAAACACATCAAAGCTGCCTGCCGGCCCGCAATTCTGACGACGCTGATGGGGAACAAAAAATGCCAAGCATTCGCTCAAAAATAAACACGTCGTGTTACCAGCCGCTTGCTCTGCTGTCTTCTGCTCAGTAGTTTAAGACGCCGTCTTATTGCCACTCAGGATTCCTTGTTATTGAGATAGAAGACAGTCTTGTGAATGAAGCGGGGAGAAAAATCATTTTGCTTAGTGCAATTTTTTCCAACTTAAGAGCTGGCTGGAGCAAACGACTAAAAAGGTTTCATGTGCTCTTCACAAACAATATATGTCTTATTGCTCATTACGGTGCTCGGTGACACTGGGCTGTTATGTTAAAATGAAATGTCTGCTCTTTCACTAATGTCAAAGGAATAAGACATCGAGACGAAGCAACATTTTTATGACACTTAAAGAAATAACTTTTCCAAGTAATAAAATGGATTTAAATTTAACCACCCTGGATGAATCCGTTTCTCACTCCATCCCCTCCCGACAGGTAATGCTTCTTACAAGTGAGGATGGCGACCCTTGGTCTCACGTGCTTGGGACATGTTATCAGGAGGGACCAGTCCCTCGGAAAGGCCACCATCCTCGGTGTCAGCAGAGGGGCACCATAAAAACGAGGAAGACCCTGCAGGAGATGGGTTGACAGTGGCCGCCCCAATGGGCGCACAGAGAATAACGATCGTGGGGCAGGCGCAGGGCCAGGCGGTCTTTTCTTCTCATGCTCATGCTGTCACTGCTGTTAGGTGCCATGGAGCCGGTTCCGGCCCACAGCGATCCTGTGTCCTACAGAACCAAACCCTCCCGAGCCTGCGCCGTCCTCACGGTGGTTCCTGTGCTTGAGCCCGCTGTCCCAGTCACTGGTATCAGTCCATCTGGGCGAGGGCTTTCCTTTTATCTCTCCTCCTCCACTTTACCATGCCCGGTGCCCTTCGCCAAGGACTGGGTTTGCCTGACGACACGCCCAAAGTGTGTAAGGCAGAGTCTCCCCATCTGGGCCTCTAAGGAGGACGCTGGTCACACCTCTTCTAAGAGAGATCTGTTTGTTCTCTTGGCAGTCAAGATACTTGTCAATAGTCTTCTTCAGCACCACAATCTAAATGCATCTGTTCTTTTTCAGTCTTCAGGGTCTAAGTGTCGCATGTAAATGAGGTCACTGAAAATACCATGCCTTGCGTCAGGTGCACCTTTATCCCCAAAGTAACATCCTTGCTTTTCAACATACTAAAGATTTACTCAGTTTGCACATAGGGTTGTTAGAAGTCAGAACCACCTGACCGACAACAACAAAAGGTATATTGTCTCCAGAGAACCCAGAATATGGGGACACTGGCTCCTCAGTATGACAATAAACCATTGTACGCTGTGGGAACACAAGAACATTACCTCCGAGGGAAAGGAGGTCCCAGGAGATCATAGGCAGGAGTTGAATTTCTTCCCATCAGGAAGAGGGATGAGTAGGACGTTTCTATCAATTCAATACAGCACACAGAGAATCAAAAAGAGGGGCGAGCCGAACATCACACACCCGGGGAAAAGCAGAGCTGTAAACACCTTCTGGAGAGTCAAGGGTGAAATCCCTTTTGTAAGCACAGACCTAGCCAAGATCTGGGACCAAGTACAGCTGGATCTGAGTGAAAGAAACCTCTGGAGCAGAGACGGGGAGGGTGAGAGTTCAGCTTGCTGTGTGTGCTGCTGGTAACTGGGTTAAATGCCTCCTGTAAACACCGACGGCATGACAGAGGCTTCTGCACTCCCACACCCAGGTGCTGCTGGCTGCTCGGCAGTTGGGCTGTGTTTTTTTAGGTTGGCTCTTGTGTGTGCCTTACCCTCAACAGTCAGGTCTCACTGCAACCAAGACATCAACCTTGCCCTTCTCTGTGTCCAGTAATACTTTGGAAACCAAATAAACTGAAGAAGTATGCGAGAACTAAACATACCAAGCTCCTGATAAAAAGTCTGAAGGGCTCGGTGCTCAGACAGTGCACAACTGAACACATACTTTGGCTGCTGACATGCCTCTTTTTGTTGTTTCGTTTACCCTTGGGTTGCTAACTGCCAAGGTCAGCAGCTGGAAACCACCAGCTGCTCCTCAGGAGAAAGACCAGGCTTAGTACTCCCACAATGAGTTACAGACTAAGACACTCAAATGGGCAGCTCTGCCCTGTCCGGTAAGCTCACTATAAGTTGGAATCCACTCAATGGCAGTGAATGAGTGAGATAGTTAAGATTGATTGTGCCAACCTGGCCAATAAACACATGTGGGGCTAATTAAAAGGCACAGAGATAAATGGCTCAGTGAGCCTCGCATTTCAAGTTCTTGGGTCTCTTGCTTTCTGATGGTTGGACCAGGGTGCAGCTGCCTTAGCCAGTTCCCTGCTTCAGCTGGCAAGGCTCACTTTGCAAGACATCCCTGAGAAGCCACATGGACCTGACCAGATGCAGCCCTGGGTGCAGTAGAGTGGAGATCCCTGCCAGCACTAAGATGCTTACACACTCACTGACTCGGCTGTCCTCCTGCAGTCAGCATCATTGCATGTGTTTTGTGAGATAAAGAAGGACATATGGGCTAATGTTGGACCTCTGGGCTCGGACAGCACTGGGTTGGGATGCTGTCTTACTGTGCACTTAACCTTTACATAAAACTATCTCTTATACATATGAGTTTCTGTGGATTTGTTTCCCTAGTTTACCCAGACTAACATAATGAGATAAATCAAATATTCCTAAAGTAGAAGTTACTTGAAGTCATTGAGCACAAATACAGGCAAGTCTAAACCGTCCATGCTCCTCCCTGGGATGGTTATTTATATGTGGTCACTCTCATTTAACTAGGAATGGCAGCCCCTTCAGAAACACAACAGAACCAATTACTCTGATGGATGTTTATTTGTGTAAATGTGAAGACAAACTAAAAATATGGAGAGAAGAAGGCTTTGCCACTGGCTAGGTGACTGGTTGTGGAACAAGTCAATGCGCTTTTCAGGACCTCCTTTGAGGGGGCCAGGATGCACTAACAGAATTCTCCCTTTCCTGTGGAAGACCTGGGTTTGAGTCTTTACCAATGTACCTCCCACGTAGTCTTATGTGTTGCCATGATGGTAACAGGTCTTGGCGCAGCCTCCAGACTACGACGGACTAGGACAAAAGGCCTTGGGAGCGCTCTCTGAGAAATCAAACAAGTGACACACTGTCAGCTCACCAACAGAGGCATGCACGGAGACACCAAGGGCTGGGGACTGACTCTATACCAACAGAAGCACTTCCTTGATGAAGCAAATGAGACCTACTTGGCAAAGACACCAAGAGAATAAAACAAAAGGTTCAGAAGAGACCAACAAGTGTGAATTAGACCTTAATTAAGAGCAAGCACAATCGATATGCCTCCTGGTGACATAGTGGCTATGCATTCGGCTGATAACCCCAAAGTCAGCAGTTCAAAACCACCGGCCCCTCCTCCTCAAGAGAAAGACCTGGCTTCCTACTCCCATAAGGAGTGGCCGGCTGGCTCACTAAGAGGTGGAATGGCCTTGGCGGTTTGATGGTCCTCACTGAGAGCTGGGGCAGTCGTGTGGCGAGTCGCTTCCAAATGGCAGCATTCTTCTTCCAGATCATTTCCGACTGAACACTCCTTTCGGTCAGCAGATAAAACGTCCACTAACCAAACTGCTTAAAAAGCACAAATACGACCACATTTTCCAATCTGAAAAAAGAGAAGGGGAAAAATGCCGAAACATGGTTTTCCAGCTTAGTTTCTCCTAAAGTTCCTCGTATCCAACTGAGTTCCTTTTGCCCGTGTTTCCGCAAGGCATCCTTGTACACTGATTTTTCTCACTTTAAATTGAATCCTTGCAACAGTGAACTAACATCTGCGTGCCGCTTAGTCGTGTACCGAGTAAGCACTTTCATAGGCATCCCTTTATTTCCCTTCAATTATTCTCTTCTTTTTATTTCCCTCGCCCTCATTCAGAAACACACAGCAGAACGTTTCTAAAACCAGCAAATGAGCCCGTTTCCGCCTTCCCACCACCAACACATTAATTCACGAGACTTAGTAGTGCTGTCTACAGCAAGGTAAATTACATATCTGCGGCAGTTACGAATTTATGTCAACTTGACCCTGTGTGAACCTGTCTGGGTGGAGTCCAACCGATGCCTCCACGGTGGTGTGGCCTCCCTATAACAAAGTGGGAAACTTCTCTCTGACACCCCCCCTTCCATCCTTGCTGGGACTGTGTACCTCTAGAGGTGGCTCTATAGGGGCTGCTGATTGTGGAAGCCAACCTTCACCCTGTTGGCACTGCACCCTGTCAGGTGTCCCGTGACTTGGACCCACATAACTGCGCCCACTGGGCTGTGAGCTTCCCGCATCTCCCATCTCCCATCATGTCTCTGCATCATCAGCCTTCAGCCCAGCGAGTCTGAAAAGGGCTCCAGCTAGCATCACACCCATGGACTAAAGTTGAACTGGGCTGGGCTGCTTTCTCAATATAAAACTAATTCTTGATATAAAGCTCCTTCATATGTGTGTGTGTGTGTATGCGTGCGTCAGCCTAACACAACATCGAAACCAAAACCTACTATCGAGTCAATTCCATCTAAATTCTGACATGTCCACTTCTTCTTGCAAATTAATTTTCCCTCCTGACAATTATCTTTTGAAGTGAAGCCCAGTGAGTAATGTGCCGATGCGCCAACGTGTTCAACTTAAGACCAGTGAGTCCCTCTAAGAATCGCCGAAAATAATAAACGGAGAATAAAAGTGGAAATAAAACGAGTGTGAGAAGAAAAGGGGAGCCAAGCTGTTTACTTTCACTTTCAGTAAAACTGCCACTATATATTTTACCAGAACTATTTCCCCCACAAGTGCTGCTTTAAAGAATCCGATCATTAAATTCAGTGAAGACCACAAGGGATGCATCCATCTCATTAAAAAAGATGATCTTTTGAGCTATGGTAATGAGAAAGTGCATCTATTTCTGGTCGAAGGGGCAGAGGCACTTCCTGCTTGCTGCTCGGAAGCAGTGACGCCTGTAGCAAGCATTAGCACAAACCAGATGCCCTGACGTTTTCACCCACAATGATGGAGCTGGAGCCTGCAAATAGAAGTGTCTCTTCAGAACCTCTCTCTCCACACACTCGATCCTGATTTATCAACAAAGAGCATGAGGTGTTTGAAACAGAAAAATATTAATTCTACCACGTGATGGCACATATTGTTATTTTCTAAACCTGTAAACTCTAGGGTGGAAATCCGTTTTCACCCTACTCATTCAAACTCTGCAGGGTGGGACACATTTTATAATGTGAAGTGCCTGCCATTTCTTTGGCTTTAAATGGTTGCAGAGGCTCAAGAAAACCTCACAGATATCTCCAATATATTTGAAAACAACATAAACATCTGTTCTTCTTGTTGCTAAGTGTTAGCTGGAAAATGTGGGGAGGGGCGTTTGTACGTTCAATCATTTAATTCTTGACACATTTGCAAAGCCTTCTGAAGTTGGAAAGAGACTCTGAGTGGTTTTATTATTGGACTGGAGAAGACTGGCCTGGTTTGGCATTCTTTTATAGGACCTGTAGACATGCCTCACAGAGGCTCGGAACACAACGGGGACCAGTGGATAGAGTGATTCTTGGAAAAGCATGATATTTTTTCTAGCTTGCAACTTAGGTCAAAGTAGAAGGCCAAGTCTGACTCAGAGAGAACTGGTATAGAGGTTCCCAGGCTGCAAATCTCTAGGAGAGCAGATAAGCCTGCTCTTTCTCACAGAGCAATGATGGGCCTGGAGTACCGACCTGAGGGTAGCAGTGCAGCACATACTTCCCTGACAGCACATCCGGGCTCCAAGGATACATCAATGGATGCAACCCAACAGACCACTTGTGCATGGCCTTTCTCTCCAACTATGAGCGCAATGTTTTGTTCTATTATATAGGAGTTGCTCTGAGTTGGAGCCTTGACGGCATCTCACAAATACTAGTAGGCAGAGCTCTGTGCATGGACAAGACTTGTCAGCTGCTGGTCTCACCATAAGAAGTCCCCTCTCAAAACTGTAATACCTCTTGATCTCTGTTCTTGGGCTGGTTAGCTCCTCCAGAAAAGTCAAGCAACCATCTTGTACCTGGCTCCTGCTCCGGGAACGTGGTAGAGGAGGGAGCTGTTGGTGTCTCCAGAGTGTACGCTTTGACTCAGTTTCTCTTCCCATCCTGTCAGGGTGGTACCGCTCCCCAGCAGTTATTCTGAGCATTCTGGCTTCAGATTCTCGGTGGTTTAGAGCCAACCTGTAGTCTTTTGATGAAGTGGGAGGAGGGACGATATTTTCAAACCAAACGGCAATCAGTCCTCCAGTTTTCAATGACTTGTCCACACTGCCCCCTCCATCACTTGCACACTCCCGATGCAACTGCCTGAATTTGCACGTATTTAAGGTTCTGTGCCCCATGCTGGCTTATTTCAATTTCACAGTTCTTTCCACAGTCAGTTACTTTCCCTGCTTTCATAATTCACTTATTGCTGGACCATCTGCTTTCTATTTTCCAAAACATTTCTTCCATTACTTTTCTCCTCTTCCACTCTCCTTCTCATTACCCCTTAGGGGGATTTAGGGGGATTTTTGAAGGGAATGGAGATAAACACATGATTATACCCTACCACACGTAACTCAAAATCTCTATGAGTCAACTTCTGAATTTGGGCTTTTCAATTTGGTCTGTGGTTGTCTGGTTCATTGAAGACCAGCTTGTGCGGATTCCATTTACAACACATTTCAGCGTTATGTGGAGATTGCTACTCTCATTGTCCAAATGTACTAGAAGTTACTCTCCTCTGGATTAGCTACATCACAGGAATAGTGGGGTCTGTTATCTCTAGAGTATAAACCCAAGTCTAACCTCAAATCCAATCCCCAGTCTAACACGTCCATGTTGCAACAACCTGCTTCCTGGGGGGTCCACAATCAGAACCCCAGTTGAGTAAATCTTGCTTGGATTTCCTGCTCGTTTGACCGCAGCTGCATCCAAGCTGGGAAGGGTTTTCTCTAAGAGTCATGGTCATAGCCTGAAGTCAGACCAGGACACCCTTCTCCATTCCTGCAGAAAAGCCACTACTGTCACTCTTCAGGATGCACCTGGACAGTGTTGTGTCTCATTTTTTACACTGTTTAATGGAGGTTTCAAGTATACCAATTATTTCTGTGAGATTACATTATCAAAAATCCTGTCTTTTGTAAGTCTGGCTAGACCAGAGGATGTACACTGGTACAGATAGGAACGGAAACACAGGGAATCCAGGGCAGATGATCCCTTCAGGACCAGTGGTGTGATTGGTGATACTGGAAGGGTGGAGGGAGGATGGGTTGGAAAGGGGGCACCAATTACAAGGATCTACATGTGACCTCCTCCCTGGGGGGATGGACAACAGAAAAGTGAGGGTACAAGAGACGTTGGACAGGGCAAAATATGACAAAATAATAACATAAATTATCATGGGTTCATGAGGGAGGGGCAGCGGGGAGGGAGGGGAAAAAATGAGGACCTGATGCCAGGGGTTTAGGTGGAGAGCAAATGTTTTGAGAATGATGAGGCCAGTGAATGTACAGATGTGCTTTACACAATTGATGTATGTATGGATTGTGATAAGAGTTGTATGAGCTCCTAATAAAATGACTTTTTAAACAAGAATGATAATGGCAACAAATGTACAAATGTGCTTGACACAATGGATGTACGGATTATAATAAGAGTTGTATATGTATGGATTGTGGTGAGAGTTGTTTGAGTCCCTAATAAAATGTAAAAGAAGAAAAGAGAAAAAAATGATTAGGGCAAAGACTGTACAGATGTGCTTTATACAATTGATGTATGTATATGTATGAACTGTGAAAAGAATTGTATCAGCCCCAATAAATTGTTAAAATTAAAAAAAAGAGTTGTATGAGTCCCTAATAAAATGATTTTTTTAAAGAATTGTACGATCCCCCCATAAAATGATTTTTAAAAATTCTATCCTAAAAAAATATCCTGCCTTCCCCCAGCAGTTGGTCTCTTCTGATGAAACATTCAATATAAGCAAGGTGAAGTCTTGCCATCCTTGCTTCTAGGCATTCTGCACATGCTTTCTCGAAGACAGACAGGCTCCTTGTGCTGGCAGTCCATGGTAGATTCCAAATTCTTTGCCCAAAGCGCTATTCAAATGTGTTCATTCTTCTTTGGGCTTTGTTATCTTCCAACTTTTACAAACACACGAGACCATTAAAAATACAATGATAGCTTACACACTTAAGTCATCAAAGTAGCATATTTGCTTTTCAATATTTTTTGTTTGTTAAAGGGTTTTATTGTTACTGCTGCAACTAAGGACACACATAACAAAATATAAACCAATTCAACTGTTTCTACGCATACAATTCAGTGACGCTGATACAGGCTTTCAGTTGGGCACCCACTGTCACCCTCCTCGGACTTACTTCTCCTTGATTGACATAAATTCCTAGCACCTAAGGGTGCTGTCTAATCTTTCCAGTCCATGTGTTCTCATATGCATAGCTCCTGAAAGAGCACAATGCTCAAGGTGCACACACTAAGCACGGGTGGGTTTTAGGTAGACTTCAGGGGAGACTTTTGGGTTAAGGTTTAAAGGTCACCTGAAGGCAATAGTTTCAGGAGCTCTTCCACCTCCAAGGTTCCAGAAAGCTTGAAGTCCGTGATGGTCTGAAATTCTATGCTGTGCTTTATCCCTTTGGATCCATATTCTTATATGAATCTTTCATCAAAAGGCTCAGTCAGGGTCCCGGACACGACTCTTTTCTTTGGGTCTCGTGTTCCTGGAGGCGATTAGTTAGCTGCACATTCCATTTTCTCCTCCTGTTCCCGGTGGATAGAGACCCATTGCTGTGCCTTGGACGTCCACTGGCAAGCTTTTAAGACCCCAGGCAGTACACAACCAACTAGGAACACCAGCACTGCCCATTATTTGAGGCCAATTAACAGGGTGATGTCCCAAGAAAACAGTGGCCCTAAGCCAAGGAACCACACCCCATGACAAATAACCCTTCATAAAACAGGCTTGCGTTTTAATATTTTAAAGCGGTTCCCCTGCAGCAGATTTGCCCAATGCAGCCCCTCATTTGATTTTTCTGACTAATGCTTCATGTGTGCCATGCAATAAATCACTTTCATATTTTCTTTCTAATCCCACAAAACGGCTGCCCAGGACTATGTAAGTTAAATGGCTCAAGGGGCTTGCTTGGTCAGGAGGGCTTGACCCTGAACTGGACAAGGTTGAGAACCTCATTACCATGCAGAATAGTCCAGAGCCAAGCAAGGCCTTGTGCCCCAAACCCAGGCTCCCACACCAAGAACTTCCTAAATCCAGACGTAGAATGGTCACAAATGCACACATGAAAAACAGCAGCCTCTGACAACAGAGACACAGTGGCATCAGCACAAAAGCGGGAACCAGGGGACAGTCACAGGTGGCTGCAGCCGAGCGGCAAAGAACTGAGTGCTGTCACACAGGAGGCTTGCTGGCAGAACAGAGTGCCTTTGGGCCCCTGCTGGTAGAGCTAAAAGCCGCCACACCTGCCTGTGGAGCCCCAGGGCCTGCGTGTGCCCTGCATGGGGACTGTCCCCTGCATGGGGATTGTCCCCTGCATGGGGATTGCCCCCTGCATGGGGACTGCCTCAGAAGACCTTGCATGGAGCTAGGACACCTCTGGGCAGGAGGCTTGCCAGTGGTGTTTAAAGAGCTACCACACTTGTTTGCACCTGGCAGGAACCTGCATGTACTCCCTGGTGGCAACAGAGCCCATCAGGTTACAGCTGGTGGCAGATGCTTCGGAAGGCCCCGTGGCAAAGGCTCAGAAGATCCCCGCAGCAGAGCTGAAGGCTCGGGAGCCATCAGGTCCCCAGGCGGCAGCACCATGGCAGCTGATTGGGGCAGTGACATTGTTAGCTGGACAGAAACGAGCAGAGGGAAAATGGGTGACAATCACAACACAACCTCTCCAGCACCAAGGAAAGTACGGGGCCGATGACGCACATTGCCTTATCAATGGAAGAGACCAGAGACAGTGAAAAAGCTGGTGGGGAAGACAGGAGGTTCACACAACCCCCACAATGACTGAATAGACTCTTAGGCTCGGGGTGTGTAGACAAGGGCCCCGTGTGAAGTCTGGGGTGCAGGACGCACCTGCCTGGAAAGAGGAGGTGCACTACAGAGAACCAGTCAACAGCAGAAAGCCTGCCCGAATGCTAGTCAATGGTGGGAGGTCCGCTTTGAGAACAAAAGGTCCAGCTTTACCTTCTACCAGGTGTTTTGGATTTCTATTCCAAAGTCTCCCTTCCATAAACTCACTCTTTCTGCTCAAACCTTTTCTCTCAGACTCTTCTCTGAATTTTGGCTCTTGCCTAAAATCGTTCTTGTGAACAAGCTACGAACCGAGGAGTGGAGAGGCACAAACACCTTGCGCCACCTCCCAGTAACAGGACCGCGAAAACCGAGTCTGACCTGAGCCTTGGTGCATCTGCCCAGTGACATAGGAATGCACAGGGGCAACTTAGGGAAGAGGTAAGCATTCTCTCTGCTGTGAATCTGCTGTGATCACCTACTGTTCACCTGAAATGAATAACTGTTCCCACCTGCCAGCACTGCAAGTCTCCGGCGTCCAGCTCCATCACAGACAGACATAGCTCCCGTAGAACGGTGGGCTGCAGTGGATGGGCAAGCATGCCCATACCTTATGCTTGTCTAGGAACTTAGGGCACAGCTAACCCAAGACGTTTTTTGGTTTTGCTTTTCTTAAGTTTGAAAAAGATTGAAAATCATTAATAAAATATATAAAGCACCCATGACAGACACATTGATCATATGAAACTTCATTTTATAAAAAAATTTTATCTGTCCCTAATTAATCAAAGTGCTAAGATGGAATTCAATGCATTTAAGTTTCTCTTTGTAAGCAACCACGTGAGAAGTCAAGTCATGCTTTTGCGATGCTTTGGATACTGGTGCATAGAGATGAATCTGCCATCGTTTTTACCAGGTAGTTCACTTGGGTGTCAGGTGGATAAGCCAGTTGACTGACATCATCACTCTTCCCCCTACTGTGGGGGGAAGGAGAAGGAATGTTCAGCATCTGAACCTGTGTTAGATTTGGGGATTCCCCATCATGTGAGTCGTGCTGAGATATTTCAGCATAGAAGCCAAGTGGCCCAACACTCAGCTTCCAAGACTCCCTTTGCAGCTAACGCATCAGCACAGACCGTAATTTAGCGTCAGGCAGCAGCCCTGACTACAGAACCAGACACAGAGATGTGGGAACAGGCGGGAATTCCCCCGGGGGAGTGCAATGGCAGCAACTTCCAGTGCTGAGGCCGCAGGGCTGAGACACTCCGGTTAGTACTTCCTCTCTGTGGCCTGGGGACAGGATGACCAACCATGCTCAGGGGTCAGTGGCAGGACCTACCCTGCAGAGAGCTAATTATACTGCTTAGCCTTGACTGCGACTCTGGCTAGGAGCCCTGATGGCGTAGTGGCTATACATTGGGCTGTGAGCCCAAAGGTCGGCAGGTGGAATCCACCAGCTGCGCCGTGGGAGAGACCCAAGACTTTCTACTCCCGTAAACAGTTACAGTCCCGGGAACGCGTGGGGCAGTGCCGCCCTGCCCTACCGGGTCCCTAGGAGTTGGCATCGACTCGATGGCAGTGAGTTTGGCTTTGGTTTGGTGACTCTGATTGATGAGTCCCCGTGAGTTCCTGCCCTTGTCAAAATTCTGGCAGTTCCAGAAACTACCTAATATCTTCCCAATAAATCAGTTTACATCCCTCTGCCAGTTTCTAGAGCTTCCAACTAAGTACCGGGACTGAAACACTGGCCCAGGATGTGCAGGGAGAGATGGCAGCTGTCTACGGAGGTAAGAAGCAAATGTGTCTGTCTTTAAGGCCCCAGATCAAAATCAAGGTTATTGCCCCCAAAGGATCATAGCTAATAAAGGCCAGGATCCAAGGGACAAATAAAACTGCATCTGAAGGTTAAAGACATTTGGGGAGACGCCTGGTCTCTGTATTCTCCCATAGAACACGCGGTCTCCATGTTGATCCACTCGCTGGCTTTACCACAAGCCGTGGAAACGCAATCGCTCTGTGAACGAGGAGCCGCCGCCACGTGCATCTGGCACAAAGCCTGCCCGTGCATCTCACGGCCGTGAGCGAGCAGAGGAGTGTGGGGGGGGGGGGGGACGCTTTTCTTGGTTTTGCCCCTTCTACAGGGGGCCGTGGTGGCAGAGTGGTTAAGCATTCAGCGGATAACAGAAAGCTCAGCGATTCAAACCCGCCAGCTCCTCCGCGGAGAAGCCGTGGCCTTGCGCTCTGTCCTGGACGGCAGCTCTGAATGGCGACCACCCGAGGGCAGCGGGTCCTTTCTCATCTCTCCCCACTCACACCGCGATGCTGCACGACGAGGCGCTTCAAAAGCCGGTGGTGAAGAGCGACACGTGACTCTGAAAAGGCCGAGGCAGCGGATTCATTTGCAGGCGAAGGCGCATCAACATTGCTGAAGCGCTGCATCCACCCGTTCAGCGCACACTGGCATGTTTAGCGCCAAGCCCGTGAGAGCTGAGCCCGAGGCAATTTATCAGCGCGTGTCTCAGGCTCAGGCCACAAATTCTGCAGACGAAGCTGGAAGTCACGACAGATGGCTTCGCAGGCAGTGGCTGTGACCGAGAGGGCTTCGGCCCAGAGTCACACAGAGTGGGGGCATCGTAGAGAAAGCCCCACTCTCTGATGCCCAGTTGCTACCTGTCACCGAGGGAGGCTTCCAGGTAGCCACGTCTTGCTGCCCAGAATGATCTTACCCAGGCTCCAAAGCGAGGCTGACAAGAGACGTGTAGAGCTTGCTGTGTGGGCAAAAATGCCCGCCTGTGGTGATGCCTCTCAGACTCGCCCGGACATCCATCTCTCCGTCGTCGGAGCCAGGCTGCAGATCAGGGGTCCAGGGATGAATGTCCTTCCAGTTGTGGATGTAAATGCTACTTCAAATTCCATGGCAAACCCTCTCCACCAAATTCCATATATTCTTCTGCGCTGTCAGTCCCTACGAGGCAGCGGGGGCTACGTCAGCAAGAGTCTCGTTTCACAGTTGCCTGAATGAATTAGACTGCGCTCACATGCTCTTTGGGGAAGCTGAGGCAATCTCACTCGTCGGTGCCCCCTCGTTTCGTGTGGAGCTCACACTGGGGCGAGATTGCACTGGGCCGTGTGTGTGTGTTTGTGTGTGTGTGTGTGTGCGCGCCACGCACGCCACACACAATCTCTTCACCTCACCACGGCTGCGGCACTGCTAACGCGTTCGGGGAAATGAGAAAGAAGAAACAACGAATCCAGAGAAATCATTCAAAAATGCTCCCTCCGAGGCTACCCTTCGGAGACATTTGAAAACAAAGGTCAGATTGCTATGCACACGTATACGGGATACAAACGCATAACTACTTAAGGAGCCTCAAGATAACCAAAGGATAAACGGCTTCTTTGCAAGTTGATTTGGTACCCGTAGAATCTGAATGAACACTTGTTGTTGTTACGTGCTGTGGGGTCCGTTTGACGCGGGACACCCTGTGTACAACAGAATTGACCAGAGTCATCTTTACAGCCTGGGCTATGTTTGCGCCCACAGTGCAGCCACGGCGCCAATCTACCTCATTCAGGGCCTTCCCCTTTCTCAATAGCCTCTATTTCCCCAGGCATATTGTTCCCCAAGGAATGGCCTTCTAACTTAATACTTCAATAACTCGATTAATTTACACAGAATGAATACTTCTTGTTGAGTTTGTTTGTTTGTTTGTTGTTACGTGCCAATTAGTCCATTCCAATTCCCAGCAGCCTAATGTAAAATAAAACACTGCCCGATCCTGTGCCATCCTCCAAACCTCCCCACGTTTGGGGCCGTGATGCAGACACTGTGTCAATCCATATCCTTGAAGGCCTTGTCTTTCTTGCTGATGGTCTACTTTTCCAAGCATGATGTCCTTCTCCGGGCATCGGTTACTCCTAAGAACACGTCCAAAGTTTATGAGAAGGTGGAGTATTTCTTCCAAGAAAAATCTGTGCTTTCTCCTGACAGACCAAACTGAGAAACCAATTTCGTTGTCAACACATCAATTCCGAAGCTAGAGTGTGGCGTTTTAGGGGAGTAGAAAGCTCATCTCCTTTCACCCCCAGAGTAGCTGGTGGTGCTTTGAATGCTAACCTTTCAGCTAGCCGCCCCGCTCGTAATCAACTATGCCAAGGAGTTCAAGGGATATTAAATATTCTCACCAAAACCTTCATTCAAAGGCATCCACGCTTCTCCTCTCTTACATATTTGCTGTCATGCATACACCAAGTGCCCTAAACTCACTGTCCACAAGTCAATCCCAACTCACAGTGACCCTGTAGGACAGGGTAGAATTGTCCCTGTGGGTTTACAGAAGTAGAAAGCCTCTTCTTTCTCCCAAGAAGCAGTTGGTGGTTTTAAACTGCTGGCCTTGTAGTTAGTGACTGATATCATGGCTTAGGTCAGGCTCACCTTAGTCCTCAAGGCGAGATCTTGGTCATATTTTCCCCCTGCAGTGTGTCTGTTCATTTCTAACTGTCGCTTCCATGGGTGTCGACTGTGCATCCAAGTAAAATGAAATCCTTACAACTTCAATCGCTTCTGCTTTTATCACGATGTTCCTTATTGGTAATGTTGTAAAGATTCCCCCCCCCTTCAAATTGAAGTATTATCCATATTTAAGGCTGCAGTCAGCAAGTCCGTCAAGTCTTCTTCACTTTCAGCAAACAAGGTGACGTCATCTGCACATCACAGGTTGTTAATGAGCCTTCCTCCAATCCTGATGCCACCTCCTTCTTCATAAAGTCCAGCTTCTCTGACCGTGTGCGCAACATACGGATGGAAAAAGTCTGATTAAAGGATACAACCCTGACGCACACCTTTCCTGATTTTTAACCCATTCGCTACTCCTTCGTCCGGTTCCAATGACTAAGTACAAGTTCCACAGGAGCACAATGTAGTGTTCTGTAACTCCCATTCTTTCAAGGCTATCTCCAGTGTGTTATGAACCACACGGTTGGATGCCTTTTGTAGTTAATAACACACAAGTAAACAGCCTTCTGGCGTTCTCTTGCCTTCACTAAGATTCATCTAACACTGG
This sequence comes from Tenrec ecaudatus, assembly GCF_050624435.1. Lineage (NCBI taxonomy): Eukaryota > Metazoa > Chordata > Mammalia > Afrosoricida > Tenrecidae > Tenrec > Tenrec ecaudatus. The sequence goes on along the minus strand of NC_134532.1, from coordinate 181,080,662 downwards.
TAATGATAACCATCATTCCACGTCCTCTTCTGAACCTGTTTGAATTGCTGTCAGTTCTCTGCTGCAATCATTTTTTTGATTATCTTCAGCAAACTGTTACTTGCATGTGCTCATTAGTGATGTTCAATAATTTCATATTCTGTTGAGCAAACCTTCTCTGGAATGGGCCCAAATATGATCTCTTCCGGATGGTTGGCCAGGTAACTGCTTTCCAACTGTGTCTATTTGAAATGGAATATCATTGCAGTGGCATTCCACGAATTCCCCAAGCCTTGTGTTTTACCAATGCCTCCAATGGGGCTTCGACTTCTCTCAGTCCTACTGAGCAGATGCTACATCCTGAAATGCTTGAATGTTGACCAGATCTTTTTGATACAGTGACCTCTCTGTTCCTTAAACCTTCTATAAATGCTTCCTGCATCACTCAGTAGCCTACCCACCGAATCCTTCAATATTGCAACTCAGGGCTTGGGTTTACTTCAGTTCTTTCCACTTGTAAAACAGCAAGCACTTTCTTCCCTTAGGTTTTCTGATTCCAAGTCTTTGTCCACTTCTTTATGTCTTCTTGAGTGGCTCTTTGAAATTTCTATCAGCAATTTTACTTCATCATGCTTTAGCATCTCTACTTTTAAGGGTAAACTTGAGGTTTTTCTAATATCCATTTGGTCTTTTAAAATTTTTTATTTATTTATTTATTTTTATTTTATTTATTTTTTGGTCTTTTTTTTAAAATGACCTTTTGATTTCTTTATATATAATGTCCGTGATGTCATCCCACAACTTGTCTGGTCTTTAGTCATTAGTGTTTAATGTGCACATCTATTCTTACAATGGTCTTTAAATTCAAGGATACATTCAAAGTCATATTTTGGCTCCGATGACTTGTGTTGATTTTCTTTAGCTTCAACCTGAACTTGCATTTGAGCAATTGATAGTCTGTTCCACAGTTCACGGCTGACACTGCTTTAGTAGATGATCCTGAGCTTCTCTGTTGTGTCTGCTCATAGTTGTAGTCAGCTAATTCCTCTGCATCCCATAGGGCGAGGCCCACAGCCATGGTGGCCATTTAGATTGTTGCAAGAAGGTATATGCAACGAGATAGTCGTTGATCTTGCAAAATTTTATCATGCAATCAACCACCAGCTTCATTTTTTGTCTCCAAGGCCACATTTTCCAACTACTGACCCTTCCTGTTTCCAACTTTTCATTCCAATCACCAGTAATTACCAATGCATCTTGATAATATGTTTGATCAATTTAAGACGGAAGCAGTTGGCAAAATGCTTCAATTTCTTCAGCACTAGCTTTTAGTGGTTAGTAGATATATATAAATTGGGATAATAATTGTAATAACTGGACTTCCTTATATGGGTGTAGATATTATCCTATCCAACAGCATTGTACTTCAAGACAGAGTTTGGAATTTCCTTTTTTTTTCCTTTTAGCAATAAAAATGGCATAATTCCTCCTGAACTTCCTTTCATAAATGTTCAGAAAGAAGCAAGGGAAGACTGCATTCTTCTAAGTTATCAGGAGGCTTGTGGCTGGTTTTGGTGGTGAGAGGGGTGAGCAGTGGGGGAGAGATAGAGGCTAGAAGAAACTGAGCCGATTAAGGATGTTAGCAGCCATTTCTGTTCCCCCAGTTTAACAGCAAGCACTTGTATTTATAACTCACAGAGCAACACCATCAATTGGAAGTCACTAAATCTATCTGAACGATAGACTCTCAAGTTTAAAATAAAGTGTCATAATCACCTCTGCTCAGGCTGACAATGGGCAACCTCTTGGGAGAGACGCTCACCAAAAAGCTACAATCGTCAACCAGGGCAGTGTTGACCACCGCCGTACAGGACAGACGGGCTGCAGCTGTTTGTGAAGCGGCCGCACACACTTGAGCAGCTATTATAGAATCATAGAAATTTTGGCTAATGAGGACTTTAAAAATAATGGTAATGTAAAAATTACCTTATGGCTGAAAGAGAGAGAGAGAGAGAGAGAGAGAGAGAGAGAGAGGAAGAGAGGATCCCAAGAAGAGAGACCTGATGTATCTGAGGACACATACCTAACAGGTGGCAAAAACCCAAACCAGACACAAATTCTGAAGCTAAAGGCTAGGGCACTCTTTACTGTCTCTATCACTCACCTGGGTCTGTTGGTAGAAAAAGTCTCCACAACAATAGTGTCTGGAGGATTCTCACCCATGCCAGTCAGTGTATGTCTAGTCAGTATAGGATGTCCAGTCGGGATATGTCCAGTCCGGTTAAGTCAATTCACCATATCTTTTAAAAAGGAACTTTCCTTCCTCCCCAGCAGTTTTATTGGCATATCGGTCACATTCATACAATTCAGAAGTTCAGTCACATCAAGAAGAGTCGTACGATCATCACCACAATCCGTTTTAGAACATTTTCTTCATTCTTGTCCCCATTCTTCCCAACCTCCTCGGATATCCGCCTAAGAAACCATCCATCCAATTCCTCTCTCTAGAGATTTACCCATCCTGGATTTCGTATACAGAAAAACATTTTTTTTTTTAAAGACCAAAACTAACAGCATTAACAAAGCAAAGCAAATAAAAACCTCAACTGGAAAGAAAACTGGGAATATCTTAGGGAAAAGAAAAGGCAATTTCTAGAATTACGTGGTAAGCTTTGGTACGGATGCTAGACTTCAGCGACTCTGCTCTTGGCTCCTGAGTGACACCCAAAGTCTATAGCGATCTGCCACATTAAAGGTTGACGGTTTGAACCCACCCACAGGCATCACAAAGCAATTCATGGTGATCTGCTTCTGTCAAGGTGACAGCCAAGGGAGCCCTTAGGAGCAGTTCCACTCTGCAGCACACGGGGCCACCAGCCGTGAAAACCGACTTATGACAGTAGGTCTCTATTGGAACTAGTCCATCCTCTGGAAAGGAATCAGGGTCTGCCCGGTGGGAGTTAGACTTTCTCATGTCAATCACTGTGAGAAGATGCACTTCCTGAGTTAAGAATTGGGAACTCACCCTGTGCCTCAAAATCTTTGATCCCTATCCAACCAGATCAGATGGAGCACCTTTTGTTCTGCCAAGGGCCATTTTGATATTTATAACGACATTCGCAGGCTATCCTGAACAAACGTTTAATGAACTCACTCTTAATGAGATGGCTGGAACGGCTTCTCTTTGGTGAGGTATTGATTTCAGGCCACTGGGCCAGACAGTCTCCCTCCCTAATCTAGAAGTATTCATGGTCGCCTTCCATCCCTTCTAGAGGATGGACTCGGGTCTGCAACCTCTGAGAACTAGCCCTCCAATTCTGTGGCACCCTCGGAGTAGAAGTACTGGTGGCACAGTGGCCAAGCGCTAAGCTGCTCTCTAAAAGGGACCACCGGCCACTCTACGGTAGAACGAGGTGGCGGCCGTCTTCCTTTAAAGACGCACAGATCCGGAAACCCTGTGGGCAGTCTCCTTGGTCCTACAGAATCACTAGGCATGGAGCTGCCTAAGGCGCTGCCCATTGTTCTCCCCCAGATAGCAGGTGGTTACAAACTGCTCAGCTCCTGGTTCGCAGCCCAGAGCTTCATAGCAGAAGAAAGAAGGGGGTGAAAAATAAGTCTGGAGGGTGTCTGGGGCTTTGAATTTTCCCCCACCCTGTGTGTTTGTCTCCTCCAAAAGAAACCGCCAGTAAGTCTAAGTATCTCTTGTCGTTTTCCAAGTACAGCGTAAGAGACATTCTCTCATGCCTTGAAAATTTCAGAAAGGATTCCATCTCTCATGTGAAGTGCTGCGACTCTAGTCCTTACGAATGAGATGAGTGTGGAGCAGACTCCTGCACGACACTCTTCTTATCCTCGTTATGTTGAGGGCGAATTCTGTGCCACTTGGATGGAGCCTGGTGGAAGCCCCAACACTGTGGCTCTTAAGCATTTTACAGTCTGGAGCTGAGCTCTCACCCCCATGGTAGAACAGTCTGGCATGGAAATCAAAAGAGCATTTGCCCAAGGACAAAGTCCAGAGGGTTAGGAAAAGAGGAGCAGTAGGAATAAAAACAGGGAGAAGGTGGGATATGGGATGGCACATCATGGGGTTGCAGGGGAAGAGTTGAAACAGAATGTGTGAATTCCTGAATGGAAAACTTCTCTGGAATTTCACCTAATTTACAATAAAGAGGTTTTGTTTGTTTGTTTTTCAAAAAAGAGTGAATTATAAATTTCCTCCCATGCTGCAGGGAGGTGAAACTGTACATGAAGGCTCTTCTCTATCAATCCCACCCAGTGACTGGGTGGGAATATGCAAATAAGGTACTTTAGAGAACTCTGAACTCAGTGGTCAGTTTTGCCATCCTGCTGGGTATAAAAGTAGGCCATCTCAGAAACAGGAAGAAAGAGAATCCTACAACCAGCAAGAAAACAGAGCCGCAAACGTGGTAGAAGCAGCAGAGAAACCAGAGTGTGTTAGACAGGGTTCTTTAGAGAAACAAAACCAGGACACTTATGATTATATATGGATATATATATATATGAATAGATATAAACAGCATGAACGTATACAACAGTAGTACAGAGGGCTCAGTTCAACTCACTTCTGTGGAACAGTTAATATTAACTTCCAGTTAATATACTGGAAGTCCGTCAACTTAGGAGGGCTGCTGGGTCCAAAATCAAGGAAGCAGACAGTTGAGTCTGCCATAGGGCATTGCAGGCAGTCTGCCCACAGGCAGCAAACAGCAGGCGTATTACCAAGTCAGTAGCTCAGGAACTTAGCAAAGCAGGCCAGGATGGGATATCAAACTCAAGCAATGCAAGACGACAGGATCCATTTGGGTCTATGGGATTATTCTGATAGATCCATTCCAGCACACCAATTTCCCTAAGCCTTGGATGCCTTCTTCTACAGTGTACCAAGGTAGGTTATGTACCTCAAGTTGGTCTAATCTAGGCCATCTGGCAGCCCATGCTTCAGTGAACCAACCAAATAAGCAATTAGATCCTCTCTTAACCTCTCTTGCTGAGACATTGAAGGAAAAATATGTGCTTAGGGGCCCCTTATCAAGAAATTCAGACTGGTCTAATGTTACATTCCTTGCACCAGTATCTCACACCCTTAGTGACCATTCCCAGGAATATTCCCCAGGCTTCTGCTTGTACATATTTAAAAACTCAAGTAGATCTTTATGAGTATAGTGCACTTCTTCCTGAGTCATCATCTGAACCTCAACTTCCTGAGACTTAATTCTAGTTACAGGTCTAGAGTGTTGGGTGGTGGGGGTGTTTCCTGGGAGCTCTCAGTAAAATGTTAAGTCATCTCCCCCAGGCAATACTACAGATGCAGCCGCACCTGGCATTTCAGCTTGAACAATTTGGTTTATCTGCTCAGGTATGGGTTGTTTTACTGATAGTGGATTAATCCACTCAGGTGGGAGGGGTGGATCAATTGACTGGGGTGGCTAAATGGACTCGAGGGGCTCAATATCCTCCTCTTCTGCATCATAAGCCCGTTTGTTCCCATCCCATGTTTCAGGGTTCCATTTCTTTCCGATGAATGCCCTTACTTTAATATCAGACACTGTTCTACACCTGCAATTCAGCTGACGCTGTAATTCAGCTACTCTTATGATGAGACTCTGGGTTTAGTTTTCGGCATTGTCAGCTCTGTTACTAGAGGAAAGAAGATGCTCCTTTGTAGCACCTGCTTTTGGTCTGTTATTTGGCATTTGACGCGCTTCTGAGGTTCGAGATTATCCCTTTCCCTGATCAGATTTCCTATTGTAAGCCAACCAGCTTCTGCATACTTCTCATCCTGACAAAACTGCTGGAACATGTCAAACACACGATCACCCAGAGCCTCTCCTCTCACCAGCACTTCATCTACTGGTGGTGATGCTGTGGACATCAGCTTTGCTGCTTCACACCATGGATTGACACCACCCACTCTAGTAAGAGTGGCAGACTTATCCTTGCCTTTAGGGGAGAGAGAGCACAATCAGTGCTGTGAAGCCTAGTCAGGTCGGAGAGCCAATTTGAGAAGCCCATAACTATGATCTTATTTCTCTAGAACCACTCCTGGTACCATCTATAAAATCCTCTTCAGACTCACAAAACACATGCAATGATGCTGAATGCAGGAAGATCACAGGCCACTGGGTGGCAAGTCTTGTGGATCCAGTGGCAGTAGAAGCATCTCAGCACTGGCAGGGGTTTCCACGTGGCTTCTCCAGCACTGGGCACTAGCTGTTAGTTCCATGTGTCTTGTCAGCTGCAATGTCTCCCAGGGAGTGAGCCGAGAGAGCGTATCTATCGCCAGCCTCCAAAGAGGAATACAAGAGTTCCCAGAATCCTCAGGAGAAGGTCATGCCCAAACAGAGGCCTCATCGGCTATGACCTGATTGACGGACTAGACGCTACCTCTTCAGCCTTAATCCTCTAAAATTGACAAATGATGACATAACTGCCACACAGAGGAAATAGCACTGAGACCATGACACAGAGCAGAGGAGTCACACTGAGACAAGAGACGGGGCGGTGGGACTCCCAGGATGCAGAATGCGGTAGAAGCTAATGGATCCCATGGCTGGGAGTCTGAGGGCCAGAGAGACATGGCTGCTGGCATGGCTGAGTACAGAGAAGTGTAGGCTCAATGTTTTCTGATCCTCAATTGTGGTCACCTGTAAACTGCCCTGATAAAAGACCCGAATTGTGAGTTCTGAGAGTCCATTGCACTAAATCATGAAACCCAGCAGAAAGGTAAAGCATCAAGGGAGGTTTGGTTGGTATCAGAATAGAGAAAAGGAAGTGGGGGTGCAGCATGGGCGTGTGTGGAGGCATGTCTGACCCCTGCCACATAGGAGTCATCTTTGGACAGATGTGAAGCTGGCCCCATATCATTTCCTCACATGCCTACAAGGACTCACCCCTGACATCAGTTTTAAAAGCAGAGAACTTTTTGTCACAGTCTCTGGGAGGAGAGAGACTGCCTTTTGCTTATTGTGACTAAAATCACTTAAGGATGCTTTGCCTCAACAAAAGAGTAAAGTACTTTTACAGGAGTGCTACCATATATCCCAAAAGGGAATACTTCAGTAAAATGGAAGGGGAAAATTTCACCAGAGAATACATTAAATTTTAAAGAAATGCTAGATGACTTGAAGGGCAGCCTGAGTAGCTCCTTTTCTGGAGGTAGGTTTCCGAGTGCATTTCCAATGCAAACACCTGGACTCTGAAGCATTGTCCTCTTCCTTACCTACTCCCGACAAAGTGCTGGCTTCCAACCCAATCCCGTTTCAATGTAACCGTTCACGATGCAGTAACCGCTACAGGACAGAAGCCTCCCTTTATGGGTGAGCAGTATGGCTGGTAGGCTACCAAATTCACCATCAACCAAAAAAATCCTTTGACAATTTTTCCACCCCTTCAATTATTCATGGGAGCGAGAAGGGGCTTTCTACTCCCATAAAAAGCTACGGTCTCAGAAGCTCACGGAGACAGTTCTGCCTTGTCCTGCAGGGCTGCTTTGAATGAGCATGGACTCAACATAGGGAGTCTGGTTTGGGTTTTCAATTACTCATTGTAACAATAAAAACAAATGTTTTTGCACAGGGAAATGTGGTGAAGAAAGCTGATGGTGCCCGGGTACCAAAAGATATAGCACCTGAAGCCTTAAAGACCTGAAGATAAACAAGCAGCCATCTAGCTGAAAGACAACAAAACCCACATGGAAGAAGCACACCGGCCTGTCCCAACTAGAGCACTGAGGACAAAATGGTTGCATAAGCAAAGGTTGCGAACAAAGCTGAGAGTGCCTGGCTATCAAATGAAATAGCATCAGGGGTCTTAAAGGCTTGAAGACAATCAGGCAGCCATCTAGCTAAGAAAACAATAGGAGCCTCGTTGGGCTGCTAACTGCACAGTCAGCAGTTCAAAACCACTAGCTTCTCCTAAGGGGAGCTTTCTACTCCTGTAGAGAGTGATAGTCTTGGAAATTCAGAGGGGCAGCTCTACCTTGTCTTCAGCGTCGCTATGAGTTGGCAGTGACTTGGCGGATCCCTCAGAGAAAGGTGTCCAGTAATCTAACTGAGGGCACTGAGTCTTAAAGGACTAACCTCCACAAGGGACCCATTCAGCAAGCAAGTTCACAACTTGTTTTCCTTTCCAAGCAATAATCGAATCTAGTGGGTTCCATCATTATTCCAAAATGTCCCACGGCCCAAAAATCTAACCAGAAAATCGAAATGTCTAAACCACTGGGGCTCAGGAACCCAGACCATCTTAGATGACGTCGCCTTTCAAATGTACCCCGTGCCCTGGACATTTGAGCACAGTTTATCACCAGTGAATGAAATCACAGGGGAAGCCCTCATTTCCCGAAAGGTTTAAAGAAAGGGTCTCCCGAGATCCCTTCAAAGTCCGCAAGAGTTTATAAAAGTATGTTTTAAGGCAGGAATAAAACAAGTAGAAAACCCACAAAACCACTGTTAAACTTTCAGTGAGGAACAGCAACAAGGAAAAGAATCGGGTTTTTTTAAGCCGTAAGTTAGAGAGTACTTACTTTTCCCGGGTCTTGGGTTCAAAGCTCAGAAGGCGAGCTTCTTTTTTTTTCCCTCCACAAGGCGTGTTAATTACTAGCAATCACCCAAGGAGGACAGGCAGCCCAGAGATACCTGGAAATTGTGTAAAGGCAGAAATTTTAAATTCTAAGTCGGGTTAGAAACTTGAAACATCAAAGCACCTCATTGCTATTCAAAGGATCCCTGCATAATTAAAAGAAAGACTTCATTGGCATGCCCAAATGAGGAGCTACGTAAGTTATTTTCCTTTCACAGTATACCAACAGGGCTTTCTAAATCGAGATGGTATTTTGAAATGCCGTCTTATTAAAGTTCCTAAAGCAGGAACCAGCAAGGCTTCTTGGCAACCGTTCATGTTGAAGTATCTTTCTTGGGGAGTCACAGAGAGGAGCCGGGCTTCTAATTATACTGAGACTCGGGAGGGAAGGTCGGAAATCGCATTTGAGAGCCCCGCCCTCCGAAAGTGAGCTCATCCCACAAACGCGGAGGCCAGGGTGAATTGAAGGATGCAGCCACAACTTACGGAAACTCACCGCTCTTCACACTCGGGTACTTTTATAGCAGGGGAGCGGGGCGATCGATAGGCACCACCACCACGACCCCCCAGGAACTGCAAAGGGCTGCTGTGGTTAGCTGCCATTGGGCGGCCAGCTGCCAGCTCAGGTTGCACTGTGCACAAAGGCCTGTGCCAGCCTTGCTTGGCTGTGGATCAGACAGCTGTGATCCAGAGGGCTTTCCTAGGTTGGTTTCCTAAAGCAGGTCTCCAGGCCTTTCTTCCGAGTCTATTTTAGTCTGCTGGAGGCTGTTTGCCATCACGCTTCCTCCGGGGACGGATGGGTGGGTCATGGCTGCACTGTTAGCTTGGAAATGAACTTTGGAAGGTGGGACCTCTCTCCCCTGCGCCACTAACATTCTCTGAAAACGATGTACCATCATTCCTCCGAGAAAGGCGACACTGTGGGCAGACTGAGGGCACCAGAAACCCATACCCGAAAGCCCATGCAGCTCTCGGCTCTCACCCAGGGCCTCGCTCCGTACGTAATTCAAAGTAGCAAGGCGACCTCCTTTATAAGCCACACGAGCTTGAGAAATCAGTCAGTTAGGAGTACGCAATAAGTGCTACTACAAGCAGCCATAATTAAAAAGCAGACAGAACCCATAAACACCAATAAGCGTCATTTATTATCGTTATTGCCAACACTTACGCAGCACTTACTCCGTGCCAGGGCCCCTCTAAGTGCCCGTATGTACTAACTGCCCGTAGGATGGGGACAATAGCACATAGCGCCTCAATTACCCCAGGGCATCACTGTGCTGGTGGTACACACATGTCCCCCTTGGCTGTACACAAAAGGTGGGGGTTCAACCCACCCAGTGGGCTCTGGGGGAGAAAAAAAACAATCTGCTCCAAACAAACAAACCTCATGCTTCAAGTCCATTCTAACACAAAACCATACGTGACAGAATAGAACCCCACAGTGTCCAAGGCTAGAGTCATCACAGAAGCAGCCCGCCAACCTTTCAGACGTCATGTGCGCTGCTACATCGCCTCATGGCAAGAAGCACAAAGTGACTGAAAGTAACTGCACGGGGCGAGCGCAGCTGCATAAAGATGGACAGAAGGAATTCAGTCCTCACCCCTTTACCAGCTCCCTTGGTTTTTCTGGGTTCAGGTCACCCTCCTCCAGTTACTTCCCAATACTTCCCAAGCTACAACCCTACCCAGGCCCCTGCCCACAAGCAAACTGCAGGTGTTCCCGCGGTCAGGGCTGCATCCCTGCACTGCTGAGGCGCTGCACAGTCAACAGAACAGGGAATACTGACTGCCCGGGTTAAAATCAGGAAGGGTGTGTGTCAGGGCTGTATCTTCTCAATATCCTCATGCAGGCTGTGTGCTGATCAACTAATCAGAGAAGCTGGATTATGTGAAGACGAATGTGGCATCAGGACTGGAGGAAGGCTTATTGATAAGACCCAAATCCTCACCGCTGGACCAATAGATAATATCCTGATAAATGGAGAAAGGATTAAACTGTCTTGTTTGGATCCACAATCGGCGTTCGTGGCAGCAACAGTCAAAAGATGCATTGCGTTGGATAAATCTGTTGCGCACGGCCTCTTTAAAGTGTTACAAAGCAAGCAGGTTAACTTGAGGATGTGCTGACTGACGCCACGGCATTTTCAGTCGCCTCATATACACGTGAACGTTGGACACTGAGTGAGGAAGAACCAAGAGGAATCCAGACAGTGGAATTGCGGTGCTGGTGAGAGACATGAAAGTACCATGGACGGAAGAAGCATTCTGGAAGAAGTAGAGCCAAAATGCTCTTGAGAGGCGAAGATGGCAAGACTTCAATTCACACACTTTGCATCGGTTGCCCGGAGAGACATCGATGCTCGGTAAAGTAGAGGGGAAGTGAAGCAGATCAAGACCTTTGACAAGATGAAGGTGAATTGGCAGCAGTTACCACTGAGGGCTCAAACCTACCAGGAACTGAGGAAGGCACAGGAGCAGCCGTGTGCCATTGTGCTGCTGGACAGCGGCCACTAGGAGGAGGGACAGGTTAGAGGGCATCCATCAACCACTGGACGTGTTGGACTGCGCCTGTCTGTTTAAATGTACCACGGACGGACAGACGGACGGACGGAGTTTTCTGAGTGCTCTCTCTCTGCCTCCGTTTCCCCCATGTGCCGTATGCTTCTGAATGCCTGGTGCGTAGGACAGCAGAGCGGCTGTACAGTAACTCACTACTTGTGTCTGCAGCGATGGCTGTGATTTTTCCCAAAGGGCTTATCATTGTGGTTTTTCTATTTCTCTCTATGTTTAAGAGAAAAGCATCCAATACAATTTTAGAAATATTTTCATTCATTAATGCTTACAAGAACCAAGCATGAGCATGTTAAAGGGCCCATCTCTTTAGGTGAAAAACACTTTTTATATAAGGTACTTGCGATCGATTATGTAAATGAGATGTATCTGTCCCAGCACTTCTAGACCAAGGGGAGGCTGTCAAGGGAAACAGACAAGAGGGTGTAAGTGTAACTGCTGGAAAGGGCAAGCTAAAGTGAACTACGTTTTGTCCCTTAAGATCAATACTTTTTCCTAAAGTGAATTTATTTTTTTAATAGGCCCAAGATGTGCCTAAAGATACCAAGACGTATAAAACCATTTTCTATGATAATATAAATTTTAAACAATTAAAAAAGTCAAATACCCCAAATGGACACTTCGTTTTTAAAGTACGGGCTGTATTTAACAAAACAGGAAAACTGTTCTTAGGCAACGTAATCGGGACAACCCAAAACCACTGTCATCGAGCCCGTGCCAGTGCACCGTGACGCTGCAGGGCAGAGCGGGTCTGTTGCTGATGCTGTAATGGTTCACAGGAGCACAACGCCGGATCGCTCCCCTGAAGAGCCCTGCTGGGCTTGATCGGCTGACCAAAGCCCCTTACACCACCACCAGGAAAGGAAGCCATGAAACAGTGTGTCCAATAGGATCCCATATTTATTGTAAATCGTGCCCTTAGAAAAGGAACACAGAAAACGAGGAGCTGAAGCCAGGGGCTTGGGTGGAGAGCAAATGTTTTGAGAAGGATGAGGGCAATGAATGTACAAATGTGCCTTACACAATTGATGCATGTATGGATGGTGATGAGTTGTATGAGCCCCTAATAAAACGATTTTTTTAAAGAGAGAGAGAGATGGTTTCAGAAACCCACAGGAGCAGTTCTACCCTGTCTTACAGGGTCACTATGAGACAGAACAAGCTTCATGGCCCGAAGGGGTGGAGGGTGTTAAAATGAGCAACAAACAATCTGAAAATTGGTGGGGAAATCTCCTTTCACGCCCACCCCCTTTAATCAGTCCACATTCAAATGCAGCCAGAAGACGAAGATCCCAAGGACCTGGGACCTCAGATGCTTCCTTACCAGTCCCAAGTCTGTCCAGTTCCCGTTGGATGGCTGGACGCTGGGAGGTACTCTTTTATCTCACAATGCAGGGCAAACAACCTCACCGGAACTGATGAAAATACATGAACTCATCACTGAAGCCAAAATCGCATGTGTTCTTACTAGCTAAAGCAGTTATGGATTCGGCAAAAATCCATATTAAAACAGTATTTATTTATTTAGAAGTTTTACTGGCACAAAATCCACCTACCACACAATTCAATAGTTCAATCATATCAAGATAAAACAAAACTTTAATTATATAATAGTTCTCAAGCTGTCTGAAAGTCTGGAAGAAATCTGGTTCTGAGTAAGAAAAATTGTGCTAAAGCTCCTTTAAATAAGCCGAAGATTAAAGGACTGTAAGGAGGGATACATGCGTTTCTCCCTGGGGAGACTGGCATAGAAAGGATGAACAGAGATGGACCTTTGGACCTCCAGAAGGACTTGGCTGTATATATATACAGATCTCTCCCACGACAGCCCAAGTTGACAGTGCATGTCACCTCTTGGCTAAGATGAGCTTCCTTTGGCTCAGCAGCATCACTTTAAGAACTAAATGTTGAAGGCACTCAGAAATCCAGGGGCAAGTAGGGACAACTAGGTCAAAACACACCTGAAGAGGTCAGTCACCTGGGTACAGTTGGCCAACCCCCCCCCACCAAAAAAAAAAACACACCTCACTCCCATCGAGTCAATTCTGACTCATAGTGTCTCTAAAAGACAGAGAGAAACTGTCCTGTAAGTTTCTGACACTGTAACTCTTTACCGGGAGAAGATAACCTCGTCTTTCTCCCAAGGAGAGACCGGTAGTTTTGAACTAGTGAACTTTCAGGTTGTTGCCAAACACATAACCGCTACTCCACTAGAGCCCCCGGCGTTTTTGAGAATAAAAAGGGCAAAATGAGCGTTTTAAGGATGTCATTGTCTATAAAAGGAGTGCTGGTCACGTAGTGGGCACAGCGCGGGGGTACCACGTGGAAGGCTGGTGGTTGGAGCCTGCCAGCTACGCTTCCAGAGGGAAAGGCAAGGCAGGCCGCTTCTGTACAGCTCCGTCCCCCAGGGTTGCTCGGCGTGAGAATGGACTCCATGCAGGGGAGGGATTATATTTGCAGGGAGATCCTGGAGGCAATGGTAAGTTCCAGAAGAGTCGGACAGAGTTGGCGACTCCCCTCAGAAACTCGATCATAAACACTAAAACACACGGACTGATGGACTGCTCTGGAAAAAGGGGTTTTGGAACTCTTGGTTTCTGTAAGTTGCTGCTTAATGTGTTGCGCACATGCACCTTTAATAATTAACAGCCGCATACCATAATCAGCAGCGATTCAGATACTGCATTCAGGCACGATGATTCAGATTAAAGTGATGAGTGTTAATGTTGAAAAGGAAGCGCGTTCAAACACACAACCGTCTTTGTGCCTCACGCTGCCTCGGAAGAAGACTCAGAGCGCTAAGGGAGTCTTGGTCTGGAGGTGGATTTATCAGGCTGGCTTGGAGGCATACACTCTCTGCCAGGGCTGGCCATGAGAAGGGGCTGCATTGTCCACAGACCACCTGGGAAAGCTGCAGGCATGGTCTCCCCGGGCTCTCTCGTCACTTGCTGGGCAGTCTCTGGGCTAGCTATGTTCATGTGGGCACCAGCCCACTTCCCTTTCTGCCCCCTCCAGCCTGAAGGTCAAAGATGGTCACTTTACATGGCATTCTGGTCTCCTCGGCGCTTTCCTTCCAGGGTCTAAACCCCTAGTGCCACCACGATACGAGCCGTAGCAAAAGGCAAAGACGGGAGCACGAGGCATTTAAAGAAATGGCGAATGGCTCTCACTTCCTCTGGATGATATGCATTTCTTAAACAAGACTCGAAAACGCCCAGATCTTAGTTTCCAAGAGTAGGGCAAAGACAATCAAAGACGCAAGGGGGTATATTCATAAGCCTCCCTGTGATGGAGTCAATTCCCACCCTGTAGGACAGAGCAGAACTGCCCCCTGTGAGTTCCAAAGACGGAATCTTTAGGGAGCTGAATGCCTCATCTTTCTCCAGAGGAGCGGCTGGTGATTTTGAACAGCTGACCTTGAGGTTAGCAATCCAACCCGTAGTCCACTATACCACCCAGCTCCCTTCAAAGGGACGTGTTAATAGGGCACACTGAAACCAAATGAAGGCTGAGCATGATAGTACGACAAGAGGAAAGTAAAAGGAAATAGAGGAAAGAACTAGGTGACAAAGGGTACTTATAGAGGTCCAAAGAATGGAATGTACATATGTAAATATATCTATATGAGTGTAGGGAAACAGATCTATGTGCATGTATTTATAGGTTTGGTATTAAGGCAGCAGATGGACATTGGGCCTCCACTCAAGCACTTACTCAATGCAAGAACACATTGCTCTATTAAAGCAAATGTGGTGAAGAACGCTGACAGTGTCCGGCTATCAAAAGATATAGAGCCTGGGGTCTTAAAGGCTTGAAGATAAACAAGAGGCCAACTAGCTGAGAAGCATCAAAGCCCACGTGGAAGAAGCAAACCAGTCTGTCTGACCACAAGGTTCAGAAGGGACCAGTTATTAGACATCAAAGAACTAAAAATCTTATCAATGGGTGCCCACCTCCCTGATACAATCAATGAAGACAAACGTGTGCATAAGCAAATGTGGTGAAGAAAGCTGATGGTGCCCAGCTATCAAAAGATATAGCATCTGGGGTCTTAAAGGCTCGAAGATAAACAAGTGGCCATCTAGCTCAGAAGCAACAAAACCCACATGGAAGAAACACACCAGCCTGTGTGACCACAAGCTGTTGAAGGGATCAGGTATCAAGCATCAAGGAACAAAAAAATCATATCATTGAAAATGTGAGTGAGTGTAGAGTGGAGACTCAAAGCCCATTGGTAGCCAACCGGACACCCCCTTACTGAAGGGTTGTGGGGAGGAGATGAAACAGTCAGGATGCAGAGTAGAAACGATGAAACATATAACTTTCCTCTAGTTCTTAAATGCCTCTTCCCCCCAACTATCATGATCCCAATTCTACCTTATAAATCTGGCTAGACCAGAGGATGTACATAGGTACAGATAGCAACTGGAAACACAGGGAATCCAGGACAGATGACTCCTTCAGGACCAGTGGTGAGAGTGGCAATGCCTGGAGGGTGGAGAGAATGTGGGGTAGAAAGGGGGAACTGATTACAAAAATCTACGCATAGCCTCCTCCCTGGGGGAGGGACAGCAGAGAAGAAGGCGGGGGTGGGGGAAGGCATCGGACAGTGTAATATATGACAAAATAATAATTTATGAATGGTGAAGGGTTCATGAGGTAGGGGGGAGTGGGGAGGGAAGGGGGAAATGAGCAGCAGATACCAAGGGCTCAAGAAGAAGGCAAATGTTTTGAGAATGATGGCAAGGAATGCACAAATGTGCTTGACACAATGGATGTATGTATGGATTGTGATAAGAATTGTATGAGCCCCCAGTAAAATGATAAAAAAAAAAAGAAAGAAAAGGCTCCTTTAGGCCAAATTCACAACAATCTGAAAATCAAAAAAGAATAACAGTGATGAATTACAATAAACTGAGTGAAACAAGAGAATCCATGAGGCCGCAGTGACTGGCATTCAAGGGTATGGGTTGGGGAGGAGCTAATGAAGGTCAGAGGACACCGGAAACAGAGCAACCACCAGCGTCACAACGGACTCCGGCAATGACACTAATGGACGCAAAACCCATTGGGGAAGGGCTGCTGGAGAGCAGGCTACTTAGGCACTCTCCGACGATGCCCCCACAGCTGACTTCCCATTGCCTATGGGAACAGGCATTTCTACCACGGAAATAAATCTCTAGCAAACGACCTTAACCAAGCGACACCAGCCACACAGAATCACAGCCTCGGGGGTCTCCACAGCAGTGATGTCCAATTTCTGCTCGACATTCTTGATCTAAACCGGATGTTAGGCTAACGATAAGACATGTCCAGATGATGAATCCTTTATGAGACAACTCTCCTGGAATCTTGAGAACCGCCAGTGCCAGGAATAGTAAAATCAACACAAACAAACAAAGGATGACGTCTAGGTGGAATCGAACTGCTGACTTCGTGGTTAGCGGGACCGTGCATAACCTGATATGCCACCAGGGACCCATAAGGGAGATGAGGGAGACCAAACACAATGAGTGGCCACTGATCACTATGGGACGGGTGCAATGGAAGATAACTGGAGAAGTCGGAGTTGGCAGCGTGCATTAGACAGTGTTGTTTCTCGGTGAAAATGGCCCTACAGGTATGTACAACAGCATCCTTGAGCCTAAGAAATGTAAGCTGACACGTTTGGGATAGACTCTGACCCTCTGCAACTACCTGAAATGGTTCGGGGGGGGAAATTTTCCCCCTAAATTTTAAGTCCATGCCTGGCCATCGTCTGTAGTAGAGATGGGGGTTGGGTTCAGGGGAGTAAGAGAAACAACGCTAGAGAAAAACCGAAAACAGAGAAAACTTTTAAAAAATGTTATCCATTTCAGATAGTAGGCTAGCACTAATGTCTACAATCTTGTAACCATGGTGGATTATAACCTAACTCAAACGCCACGGCCATGGAGTTGATTCAGGCTAACAGTGAACTTTACCTATATAGGCCAAGGCTGTAACACCTCATCGGTTAACCTCAGAGCAGCTGGTGGGCTTGACTTGCTGACACTTACCCGACAGCACCACCAGGGGTCTGCACCCACCCAACAGGAGAGCAGACAAGGGCAGACGAGGTTGGGGGAGATGGAGAGAGACGGGAGTACAGCCTATGGCTATTAGAGCAGTTACCCCGGAATTAAAAACAAAACAAAAACCCACAGTACTTTACAATGTTTTTCTGTTTTTCTTCTGAAAAACTGATAGTCCTTGGGAGAGTGGAAAGTGTACGGGTGGGGGGGGGGAATTATATGGGTGATGAAGGGTAAAACCTAGCAACAAAAAACTTTTGTTCCCCTCCACCCATTCTTAAAAGGTAAATCTCAAGCGTTTTAAAACTCCTGCTCTAGTTCTCATGCTCGTGAGAAAGCCTAGAAGCAAAAAACACCCCAAACTCACTGCCAGGGAGGCAATTTAGGGACCCTCTCAGACAGGTCGGAAATGCCCCGAGGGGGTTCACAGACTGGACTTCTTTCCAGGGTTAGAAAGCCTCATCTTTCTCCAGCAGAGCAGCTGGTGGTTTCAAACTGCTGACTTAGAAGTTAGCAGCACAAGTTACTCACTACGCCACCTGCGCTCCGCTCCAAAGAGCCAGGGCATGTATACAGAGGGCAGACCCTGGCCAGGAGAGCCAGAGCACAGCATTCCCAGCCCATCCCGGCCGGCCCAGGAGCACGGGGCGTACAGACTCACACGGTAGCCTACACGCCAGTAATCAGCCTCTCACAACAGCACTCACCCCATCACACTTGACCCCTTGCTTCTATCTACGACCTCTTGTCTTCGCCCACCCAGTCTCAAATTGGCAGCTTCATCTTTCACCTTCTCTCTTCCAAGGGGTTGCTGGGTGGTTCTTGATATGACTGAACTACTGAATTATGTGATACGTGATAATGTGGGTGAAGCGCCAATAAAACTTTTTTTTTTTTTTAAGAGAGAGCTGCAGAAAAAACATTGGCATCACTCACCCAAGGCCAGAGACTCACCAAGCTGACATCCAGTTCTGGCAGTTTGCGTTAGGCTCACTCCAAGACTGGTGGTTCACACCTACTCTGAACACCGTAAGCGCAAGGCCGGGTGACCTGCTTCCATAAAGACTGCAGCCAGGTGACCCCATGGAACAGGTGTCACCATGAGTTGGGACTGACCCAACGGCAATGAGTCTAGTATTGTTACAGTTTATTGTTTTTAATCATTTGGGTCTCTATGCTTTTAAGTACTCTCTTCTCCATAACCCAGAATCCTCGAAGGAAAACATTCATGCTGCCCAGCTCTGTGGGCTCTCCAGGACCTAGCAATACTCACAGCTCCTGCTCTGGTAGGTATTTCAAGACTCAGCCCACAGACCAGATTCCTCTGACCGCCCACCTCCACCCCTGCAACACCCCAACCGTGCTTCTTAGCTTCTCTGTATGCACAACCCTTTGCTGCAGGGCCCCGGGACCCCTACCAACGAAGGGGCTTCAAGAGGTTCCTGAGGGGAACCTGATCTTTCCAACTCATTCGTCCACACGCTTTGTGAAGGCCCGCCCCCTCGGACAAGCCTCAGACACGGAAATGTTGACTTGTGAGACGCGCAGGTTTTTCAACACCTTGCTTTAAAAAAAAAAAAAAGCTGACCTCGTTCCTATTATGATCACATACGGAGGGAAGTTATTTTAGGAAAGGGAGACAGAGGGAAATGGAGAAGAAAAAAAGGAAGCTTCGAGGCTTTGGCCCCTTCCAGCCTGAGTCACTCCGCCTGCTGCCCTGGGCACATGGTACTCTCTGGCAGCGCTTCTCAATGCCAGCGCAGACGCAGTGTCCCTGAACTTCTAACAAGGAGCTGCCAACCCTGGGGCCACACGTGTGAATCGCCAAGTTCCGAGTCCGTGATAGTGAAATGGTACCTATTTAGGGGGCAATAAAACCTGCGAACCACATGAGGAGCCCCACTGGCTCTGTCTGCTAAGCGTTGGCCTGCTAACTTCAAAGCTAGAGGTTCAAACCCAGCAGCCTCTCCATTGGAGAAAGGTGAGGTTCTCTGCCCCCATAAGCATTTACAGTCTCAGACACCCTTTCTACAGATAGGCTCGCAGGGCGTTATGCTCATGGGGCTGCACGGGGCTGCTAGCGGCAAGGCTGGCCATTTAAAGCCGCCAGCCACTCTGAGGCAAAAAGATGCAGCTCTCTGCTCTGGGAATGATTGACAGCCTCAGAAACCCAAAGGGACAGTTCTACCCTGTCCTATAGGTTCTCTAGAAGTCAGCAGTGAGAGAGAGAGGGGAGTTGGAATAAAGAATCCAGGGGGTTACATGTTGGGCTGCTAACCACAAGGTCGGCAGTTCGAACCCATCAGAAGCTTGGTGGGAGAAACATGAGGCTGCCTGCTCCTGGGAAGATGTGCAGCCTCAGAAACCCAGGGGGGCAGTCCTACCCTGTCTTATAGGGTTACTATAAGTTAAAATTGCCTCCATGGCAGGGAGGGGAGTTTGGATTTATTTTTTCTTTTGGGATGAGTCAGATTGTGTGGAGATGGCAGTGGGGTTGGGATAACCTGTGGACCACAGGGACTCAGCATCAATGCCCAGCCTCTTAATGCAATTGTGGCTGGACAACTTCTTCCTCCTTGCCCATCAATCCCGACTATTCGACAGTGACTCTTTCGGAAGAGAACAAACAATTTAAATGCTCTATAGGCACACATATATATGTTTTAAAGTATCTGTAAACTACATCTGGACGTTTACTTTCTGCCTGACTTCATCTTTATTTAAGCAACAAATATACTTCAAAGGCCTTGACTTGAAAGATGACAGGTTGGTGAATTTAGCAATCCCCTAATCTGCTCGCTTTAATGTGCAAATTAGCATAAAACTGCAATTACCCTTAACAAGCAGTCACCATCACAAGCTTTGGGTTTTCCTGAGCTTCCTTTCCCTGAAAAGAAAGGGAAGAAGTTGGCCCTGCTGAAATATAATAAAAGGCAAGCCAAATCCAGGCTGAAAGAAAAGCAGGAAGGCAACCAGTAGGGGTGCTGGCTTCCCAGGCAGAGGTGGGCGGGGCCGTGCTCCAACCGCAAAGCCACTGGGTGGGGGTGGGGGTGGAACCAAGACAGCACTCTGTGTACCCACCTGTGAGGTGGGAAGTGGAACCCCACTTCCATTACATAATGAGGAGAGATCATTAGGAAATTAGGGGCACACATTTGCGAGAGAACATTCCCCAAATACCAGACTCCTTCCCTTTGTGGAGATGCCACTACTGGGAGGTTCAGAGGGCAGCCCTGGCAGGTGGCCACTCCACACCCATGTTGATGCCCACAGCAGAGACTCAGCGATCCCAAACACTTTCTTGGCTGGGGCAACTTCGTTGGACAGACTTTTGACATGTCAGGAGAGACCAGTCCCTGGCGAAGGGAGGACGTGGTGCGTGGTGAAGTAAAGGGCCAGGAGAAGAGGCAGGCCCTCAGGGAGATGGGCTGGCACAGCAGCTGCAGCCATGGGCTCAGGCACAGGGACAGTGGTGAGGACGGCGCAGGGCCGGGCGGTGCTTCATTCTGTGTGCCAGGGTCGCTATGGGCTGGAACAACCGGCAACTTTGACATGGAGTCGATCACAAATGAAGAGGGCACCCTGGGCCCTGAGGCTGTTGGCTGGGCACATGCCCAGTTACCGTGGGACAACACTCTTCCTTCCCAGATGGTGCCCAGTTATCAGGCAGAACAGTATAGGAGGTCTTTAAAAAAACCAAAAACCGCACTGCCATCAAGTGAGGCTGGTTCACAGTGACCCAGAGGGCAGGGTAGAACTAACTGCCCCTGTGGGTTTCCAAGACTGTAACTCTTTACGGGAATAGAAATCCCCATCTTTCTCCCTCGGACATGCTGGTGGTTTCGAACTGCTGACCTTGCATTTAGCAGCCTGATGCATAACCACTACACCACCAGGGCTCCTAAAGGTTTGTCTTAAATCAGGCAGTCATCTAAATGAGATGTCAGCTAAGTTGATACCGAAGAAGCACACTAGTCTGTGTGACCCGAGGATTGTATATAATAAAATCTCAATTCAGAGAATTAGAGAAAGCTATGGATGACAGTGAAAGCCCCAAATCCATCTGCAGAGTCCCCCACGTGGTTTAAACCTCCAGTGAATCCTCTCTGGCTTCTAGAACAGGGATGGGAACAGCCTTGTTATGAGGCAGGGTACTCTGTGGGGTGGATTACTGCAATTGTAGTGGGGTTAAAAGGCTTGCCCATCTATTTTAAATATATGAGTTGATATTTTAGATATGAACACTAACTTCATTAACAACCCAACACTTAGTAACTCACTACACGGCCAGGGCTCCTGAATACATTAACAGTAGTCTATTAATTGTAACAAATGTACCGCTTTCATGTAAGGAGAGCCAGCACCCGACCCACACTGGGCTACTAATGGAAAGGTCAGTTGTCTAAACCCTGAGCCACAACAATCCGAAAGGATACAACACAACAGCTCCTTAGGGTTTCCGAAACTACACATCTCCAGGGGACCAAACACCTTTGCCCTGTAGAGCGGCTGATGGCTTCCAACCACTGACCCTGAGGTTAGTGGCCCAGTGCTTCACCGGCCGTGCCACTGGGGCTGCTTCCAAACCTTAGAGAAGAAAATGAGGCTTCAGATACAAGACTCATTCAAAAGCACTATTGCTACATGCCGTGCCACTGGGGCTGCTTCCAGGCCTGGCTCGAAGCCAGCTGTGTTTATGTGTTCCTGGTCAGAAAGAGGGGGCTCCTCTCCCCCTTGTGATTTCCCCCTCATCCTTGCGGGAGCACAGATGTGCTCCTGGTCACCCGAGCAGTTAGCTAACACTCACTCACGCACCGAGACACCCCTCAGTCCGCACACGAGCGCTCCCAAAGCCAGCGGCCCCTGCGTGCGTGGACAGTCTTGTGTTGCGAAGCTCACTCTTGGCCCACATCACAAAAACGAACACATTCCACACTGGTCCGGTTCTTGAAAACGTGTGGGAAGTCCAAGCGGACTTTGTCCCTTGACTTTAGAGCAAATCAAACAGTGACAGCCTTTGACAATCTGGCTGATAACCCTAAGTAGAAATGGGCCACGGATTACATTGATCCTATCTACAGCTTTTTGGCCGGGTCTCCAATTTGAGGTCAAGAATGTCCAGGGAAGGTGGCCCCATTCTTCATGGGGGCCCAGCCTTTAGAAAAAGAAGAGAGGGACGTTATTGCCCAAATAGTTTGGGTCCCTCTCACCCCAACACCCGACACTGTCAGTGTCTGTGCATCTCTCTTGCTGTGGAATTGTCGACCAAGCCACTTCACGATCAGAACCTTGGGTTCTCAGGAACCTAAATCACGTGAAAGGCCCAGTCTATTTTTGCAGTAAATCTTTGTCCCCCGGTACTACACCTAAAGCTCCTGATTTCAAGCTGATTCCGGCTCAAGAGTGACCCTGCAGGACTGACGAGGCCCGCCCCCGTTGAGCTGCCCTTTTCCGGCCGAGTGCTTAACCACAGCGCCACCAGGACGCCTCTGAAAAGTCCGGGGAGCTGACCGCTGGGGCCGGGAGGGCCACCAGCATGCCGGGCAGCGTCCAGGTAGCCGAGAGCAGCAGTCGCTGGCTGGTGCTTCTCTGTCTTCAAAGGCCCCACTCGCTCGCGGGGAAAGAGAAGCCTCCAGGATGGGGTGGCTAACAGTCAATGCCTGCTTTGTGTGTTTGTAGCCAAGAGCCCAAACTGAATCTGCTCTGCCGAGGTCTGCCATCCGCCCCTCCCTGCGCGTTTCCCTCTCTGCCCAACTGTGGAAGGGGCCGGCTCGGGCGAGCCCGTGCAAGGGTCGCAGCACCGGGAAGCCGAGGTGGCTTCCAAGAGGAGACGGGACACTGGGGTGAAAGCGGGGGGAGGGATGGTGTGTCACTGTCGGTCATTTTCACGGATGACGTGGGGCCCTCCGCCACCTTGTGCAACTGTTGGTGTGCTTGAATGCGTTCTTGCAGCCACCACGAGAATGTTTTCCAACCGGGGGGCCCGCCTTCCAACCCTGCTGAGAATACTGTCTGGCTCAGTAAGGGGCCCTGGCGGCACCGCGGCTGCACATTGGGTTGCCATCCGCGAGGTCCACACTTCAAAACCGGCTGCTCCTCGGGAGGAAGAGGGAGCTTTCCAGCTCCTCCCGCAAACAGCTGCAACTCGCGGAAACTCGCAGGGACGGGTCTGCCACATCCTATACGGTGGCTATCACTTATCACTTTGAGTTGGCGAAAGTGAGGCTTCATTTTCAAAACTAGATCACCAGTCACTTCTTCCTAGTCTTCGTCTGGAAGCTCCACTGAAACCTGTCCAAGAGTGACTCTGCTAGTATCTTGAAATGTCAGTGGTGCCGCTGGCAGCGTGATGGCAACACGCAGGCTGCCAAGGTACCACCAATTGACGGCTGGTGGATGAGACGGAAAACCAGCCAACCAACTCCACCACCATCGCGACTCAATCTAGTTTCTGTTGCCAGAGAACTTTCCGGGCACAGGTTGCATGCCTTCACATCACGGACCCCTGCTAAGCTGTTCTTGTCTTATGCTGGTGGTCCAACGCCTAGCGACCTTATCGACACATATAAATGAAGAGGCCCCACCCAGGCCTCACAATTATTGCTTTGCTTGAGCCCACTCTCGCAGTCACTGTATCAACCCATCTCGCCGGGGATGTTCTTTCTTATGAACCTTCACTAAGCTTGAAATCCCTCCCAGGGAGCAGTTCTTCCAGAGCACCTGTCCAAAGTACACAAGGTGAAGTCCTGCCACCATCACTAACTTACAAGGCGCCTTCCGACTGTACATCTTCCAAGGTAAGAGTTAGTCCTTCTTCTGCCTGGTCATGGTATAGTTAATACTCTTCACTAACAACCACAACTCAAATGCATCAATCTCTTGGTCTCCCTTTCGCAGCGTCCAGCTCTAGCATGTCTGCAAGCGACTAAGAAGCCATGCCCATCACCATAATCTCCATACAGTAAATGATGCCCGCTCGCTTCCATCTCTCCCTCCCCCCTTGGCTGTGCCTCGCTGGGGTTGTTATTCAGATAGTACTGCAAATTAATTTGTTTGTGATCCATCTCCCCTTCATGACAATGCACACTCAAAGGGCGGTGGTGTTGGGTGCCGTCGAGTCAGTTCCGACTCATAACCACCCCAGGCGCAGCAGGAAGAAACCACCTTCCTCTCCACCGTGCTCCTGTTCGAGCCCACAGCTGCAGCCTCGGTGCCAATCAACCTTGTCAAGGGTCTTCTTTCTTTTTCACTGCCCCCCCCCCTTAACCCAGCATGTGGGGTTGTTAGCTGCCAACAAACGCCCCTGCCTCATGGTGACCCCTGGGAGACAGTGCAGAACAGCCCCCTCGGGGCTTCCTGGTTGTAATCACTCTGGAGATTACGTGCTGGGCTGCCAACTGCAACCCCACCAGCTTACCCCACTGCAGAAAGATGGAGCTCCCCAAAGAGATTCACGGTCTCAGAAACATCACTTAAGCCTGGCTATGCGTTGGAATGAACCTGATGGCAGTGGGCACGGCATCTGATTTTGGAATCTGTTCATAAGCAGCTCATCTAGCCCTCCTCTCCCACGGAGACACTGGCAGTCTTCGAACCACCAACCTTCTAGGTTAGCAACGATCACAAACCAGTTGTACCACCCAGACTTGAGACAGGGGACCACTGTTTTCCCCCACCGCCTAGAAGGGCAGCTGGGACACAGCTGGCGCTCACTCGGTAGTTGTTGAGGAGATAGCTGCTGCAGTCAGAGAGAAAACAGACACAACGGATGGACCTGTTTCCTCAGGACTGAGCCTAAGTTTCCAATGTTCAAGAAGTGCTCACTTTTCAGAGATGCTATGGAAGAGATTCCAACCAAAGTCCAAAGAGGAGGAGCTAGAGTAACCTGCCATCCCATCAGAGGGTCTTCCATATTGCACACCAAAACTGCACCAAGCAAGCCACCAAAAACTTATGGGTAAGTTTAAATGGAAACGATTCTTTAAGCCTGGGTGGACAGAGGTGTTCTGTTAAGAGGCAGGCAGTAGTAAACACCGTATACGACACACAGCCTCTGCTACAACTTCTTACTTTTGCTGTTAACATGAAAACAGCCAAAAAAGGACATTTAAACAAAGAAGCAGAACTGTTTTCCAATCGGGCTCTATGCACAGAAGCTGAAACATGAATCTCATATCAGGTCCAAGGGTCCACAAAATACCATAACTCTTTCTCTCCCACCCCCACACTTCCAGCCAATAAAAAAAACACCATATGTAAACCACTATACTTCAGGGGCTATACCCCGTTTGTGGGGCCATTTCAAAGGCTGCTGGAATTAGACATGGACGCACTGCCTCTGTTAAGGTGTAAGAAGCTGGGGTAACCGTTTGCTTAGGCGACACTCTATTACCAGCATATTCCCCTAAGACTGCCTTTGTCCTGAGATTATAATCGTGTCCCGCCAGCTCCCTCAGCACCTTCTCCCATCTGAGCACCCTCATTTTACACCCTAATGAGGAAAGTACTTCCTGAGCCTCCTCTTTTTATCAGAAATGAGACCTGCAACCGCACCTTAAGGCAGAGAGGCGTTCAGGAAGGGGTTTCCTGCTCTCTGGGGCCTGGCAGATTCCAGTGTAATGTTTCACTACCAAACCCCCACCCTGCTGCTTACACTTGGTGGCCAAGCACGCCCTGCTGTGTGGGCTTGGAATGAGAACGATTTTAATTGCAGGTGCTGCTGGAATTTGGGGTCATCCGTCCCCTGGAGCCATAAACTTGGCTGAAAAGGCTAGCGTGGGAGGTGGCACAAGCCAACGTGTTAGTGCACAGCCTGGAGCAACTGATTTTAAATTTCACTCCATTATAACGACAGCTTCGTTCCTCTGACAGAGTGGCGACATGTGGAAATATGGAGTCTAAAGACCCGTTCTTCACCCTGTCACTTGGAAGAGTTGGCCAAACATGGAGAGTCTATTCGACACTGGAAACACAGTTCACAACAGAGAACGGGGTCGCTCTACCACCTTGCCACCAGGTGTTCAAACAGCCAGACACGTGTGGCCCAGCAAACCAACGGATAGAGAATTCAAGAGAAACGCTCTCGACATGCCTGCCCTTCATCTTCCCAAGTCTACGAGACACCGACCAAGCCCAAACTTAGATGACCCTCATCTGTAACAGACCTTTGCCCTGCCTCTTCGGAAAGCAGATCTGTTAGAAAGTGAAATGGGCATTTTCAAGGTTCTTTGAAAAAAGAAAAAAAAAAAGCCAAAACACACAGTGATCGGTCTGTATCTTGAGGGAGTCCCAGGTAAATCAAGGTCACACAAGGAGGCCAGAAGACGCCGATGGCTTTCCGACTCTTACTGTAAGGAACACATCCTCCCAGGGCTGGGAAGCCTGGGGACCCCACTCAGCTCCACGGCAAGTCCAAGCTGCCAGCAGCGGGCTCAGGAGAGGGCTGAAGTGGCTCTCCACCCCCGCCTCCGCATAGATGGTCCACTTCACACCCAGGACAGCGACCCCCACAGCCACCCAGACTCCTGGACAGGGGCCGCCAATAGGTGCCACGCACGCGCGGAGCTACCTAGAGAAGAGAAAGTTGAGTTCCCCAATCACAGGGAAGTTGTAAGATGAAGGAGAGCGCAGGAGCTGCATCTCCTGATGGACATGGGAGGGGATCACGGCCTGCAGTGGGGAATACAAACCTATGAAGGGGGCGCCCCTGCCCGGCCGTCCTGTGTGCGTATAGGTGGGTGCACCCTTCTCGCCCGTTGCAGGCCTCCATGTGAGAAGCCCTTCGCCCCGCAGCCAAGAATGGGTGCAAGAAACCATCCGGGTGTTGTCTTGGCGTTCGTTGTAATGGATGTCAGGTGCACGGCCCTCACTCGTCCATCCTCACTCACTCCCAGCCGGGCCTCGAAGGAGCACTCTGGCTGGACTTCTTCCAACACAGACGTGCTTGTCTTGTTAGCAGTTGCGTTTAGTCTGGGACGACTAGAGAAACAACTTCATAGAGACACTCGTATGTGTATAAGAAAGGGTTTTATAAACAAGAGCAGTTGAATGTGAAGAAAACATCCCAGCCCTGTCCAGATCAAGTCTGGAGTCTGATATTAGCTCATATGTCCTATACCCATCTATAAAGTCCTCTTTTGACTCACAAAACTCATGCAACGACACTGAATACAGAAAGATCACAGACCAGTGGGTGGAAGGTCTTGTGGATCCAGTGGCGGTGTAAGCATCTCAGCGCTGGCAGGGGTCTCCACGTGGGTCCTCAGGCTCCATCAGGCTTGTCATCCGTAATGTCTTACAGAAAATCAGCCTTGTCAGTAGAGTCCCCAAGGGCATGAGCAGAGAGACAGTGTCTCCTGCCTCCAAGGAGGAAATACAGGAGTTCCCAGAACTCTCAGGAGGAGGCCATGCCCACAGAGAGGCCTCATTGGCTATCACCCAATTGACACACTAGACTCCACCCCTTCACTCGTATCCTCTCAAGTCCCAAATTGACACAAGATTATGTAACCACCCCAGCAGTCCTGGGTACTTTCAATGAAAAGTCCCTTTGTATAATATTCTGCAAACTCAGATGAGTATCAATTCTACTTTTCCAATCAGGTCCCTGAGTGGCACAAATGACTTGCACTCAGCTGCTAACTGAAACAACCCCACCCCCTCCGTGGCACTGTGGAAGAAAGGCCTGCTCATCTGTATCCATGAGGATGGCAGCCAAGCAAAGCTCCTTAGAACGTTCTACTCTGTAACACGCAGGGGCGCCAGGCGTTGGCACTGACTCAATGGCAAGACAGGTATAGAGTTCTTTCTGAAAAGAGATGTGATTATTACTAAACTAATTCCACCACCACCCCTTTCTGCATGAGCTGAAATTTCTAATCCTGTCCTTTTCTGTAAAACAGCAGAGGTCATTCAGGCGGTCTCTCACGATCATTTTGTCCCTTCAAATGTTAATGTAGTCTCCAAAAAACGGTGTAGTGGGTACACCCTGCGCTGTTATCCACAAGGTCAGTTCGAAACCACTAAGCGGCTCCTCGGGAGAAAGACTGGGTTTTCTCCTCCTGTGGACAGTCACAGACTGGGAAACCCACAGGGGCAGTTCTGCCGTGGACAGTCAGACTGGGAAACCCACAGGGGCAGTTCTGCCGTGGACAGTCAGACTGGGAAACCCCCAGGGGCAGTTCTGCCGTGGACAGTCAGACTGGGAAACCCACAGGGGCAATTCTGCCCCATCCTTTAGGGCCGCTCTGAGTTGCTATCGCCTGGATCTCAGTAGGATAAAACTATTAAACATGTATCTTTATAACATTACCTTTTAAAATACACATATAACAGCATTCATTCGCCAACCTTCCTTGCCTTGTTTTTGTGGGAGGAGCAGTAGAGTAAATGAGAAGCCTGCAACTAGTCCGTTGATGGCTTATTAGTGAAAAACGCAGCACTGAAGGGCAGGGGGTAAGAGAAGGCAGCTATTCACCAAGTGTGGTTGGGAGGGAGAGCCGCCCCTCGTGCTGGAGGGAGCGTGAAAGTGCACCTTTGTACTCGGCTGGCGAGCTCTGGCCGGAGCTGTGTTTGCTCTGCCTCACACGTGGCTGGGGGGCCTGTAGAAAGCTCCAAAATCCAACGGCTAACCAGGAGGGCTGGTGGCTAGCAAAGCCTGCCTGTTTGGGCCTGACCAAATGACCGATGCTCACATGTTGCCAGGACGACTTTTAAATACCTTTCAACTTCCGTGCCCAGATTTTACTTTCCTCTTAATGATAACCCAGGGCAAGGGTCATAGGTCACTGCTTAACCGTGGCACTCTCCCTCGGCGTCTGTGGAAGGTGCTGCGGCCCGCGTGTCCCCCCTCTGCGGTCAGGCCAGTTTGAGGGTGGAAATTCAGCGATGGGCGTGAAGGTGGCCGTTTCTCTTTGGCACAGAGGTACAGGGGGTATGGAGCAGGGCCCGGGGTGCTGCACCATTGTCTCTTCATGCTCCAAAGTGTGATTCCTGGTGGCATAATGGGTGAAGCACTAGGCTGGTAACCACCAAGGTGACAGTTCAAATACACCTGCCACTCTGCACTCTGCCCGGTGCTTGAGCCCATTGCTGCTGCCACGGGGTCCGTCCATCTTGCCGAGGGTCTTCCTCTCTTTCCCTGCCCCTCTGCTTTACCAAGAATAATGTCCTTCTCCAGGGACATGTTCCGGGTATCAGGAAAGCTTTACAGAGACATGGGAACACTGCCCTCAGAAGGGTACAGACCTAAGTGGAGGATCTGTCTAGAAACAAGAGCTTCCCATTTTAATTCTTTTGTTTTAATAAAAGCTCCTATGATCCTGCAGCAATATCGTGGATTGATCTGTCAATATATGAAAAGCTGTTTCCAAATTAGCAGGTAAAGGTCGGCTCCCTTCCTGAGGAACGTGCCACATGACTTGTACACGCGGCATGATTTCCACGGCTCAGTTTTATGTGGGTCGTCATGTATGAAATTGTTGGGGATTCGAAATACGCCGCCAACTTGCTTTCCAATTGTACCTGTGCCTTCAGGACCGCGTCATCTGAAGCAGCAGGCCATGTTCTGGCTGCACTGCACGCATCACAATGGACCAGCTTTGTCTCTAGCTCAGGCTCCAGGGAACTGGGAGCCACGTTAGCGGTTGGCAATCACAGCTGTGCAGAGTCCTGTCTATCTTATCTTGGGCTTTGTTCCTTTCTAAGCTCTTTGTCAAAGCGGCAAACACAGTGGCAGGGAAATTCAAAGAGGGGAGGGACAGGGGCTAGGATTCCGATTCCCAGGTGGTAGAAACAGCTGCAGACACAGAGGTTGGAGGCTCCGCTCCACCCAGAGGCACCGCATAGGAAAGGCCTGAGGATCGCGATCCACAGTCATCAGTCATGTGGGGTCACCATGGATCAAAGTGGACTTTGGTGGTGATGCGTTTTCTGATACATAACCGAGAATCCCCCCCCACCCCACCCCCCGGATGAAAATACTACACAAGCAAGAGAGTCCTGAGTCTCCCACCCTGAGAGAAAGGAAAGGCCTTGCCCTTCCCCACTTGAAACTCCCTCACAATAAACTTGGTAAGTGGCGGGGTGGGGGGGGGCACTCCGAAAAGTCCAAGGCTTAGCTGCTTCCT